>NC_134485.1:317902438-318097967 GCF_040206685.1 Ascaphus truei
AGTGGGTGAGTGGCTGGAGGGGTATTCTGAGAAGCTTTACGTCCCACAAGTGTGTTGGAGTATAAAACTGTGGTCCAGTCGGTAGCGTACAATTTAACATGCTACCAACCACAATGATAGTATTATGCAATATCGTGGTACACTAATCTAGCTATAAGAAAAGAGAGCTAGGAGCTCCCTTGTGCTACACTCTTATATACCTCTAGACTGTCTTAGATACAGATAAAGTATTAGTATTTTAATAAATCAAAATAAAGGCACATACATATATCGTCACTAGAACAATTAAAACAAATGAAAAGAGTGGGGGGGTGGATATACTCAGACCAATGAGTTAATCAAGGAACGTCCTTATGATTCCTTGATTAACTAATTGGTCTGAGTGCAGCACAAGGGATCTCCTGGCTCTCTTTTTCGATATTTCCACAATATAGATTCCAGCCAGCGCCTCCTCATCCACATCAAAACTAGTATACACTTATACTTTTTCTCCTTATTTTTCACACTACTACCGTAGCTGCTTCACGGTCAGAGGAAAAAGTCTTCATACAGGAATGTAAACGCTGTGTCAGGTATTATGGGATCTACCACATGTGTGTTCTCTCCTAAAGCTGTTTATGACCACAATGTGTATTATAATCAGTCATGTATTGCATTCACCTGATGTATGATGTGGGTAGGGACCTGGAAAGGGTTTAAATACGGCACAATTACATTGTTTGTTCACTGCATTAAAACAAACCGTGGAGATTTTAATACATGTCCTATCGCTTCTAAGTGAATCTGGAGTGCTACTCTTTTCTTTATGTGGACACTTTGGGATACATCCCTTTGCGCTTAACACCCGCAACTATTTTTTCTTTCATATACTGTGCAATTGTATTTTTTTTCTTATGAGCTTTCCTGAAAATGGTCACATAGAAGTTAAAAAAAATTATCCCAATCATATTTTCCAAATATTGAAACCATAATGTGATTTTTTTTTTCTTTGATAAATGAAATCGTTATGTGCATTGAAAATAATATTGCGATTTTTTTTCTTTTAGTGCTAACTATTTACTGGAAAATTGTTAACAAAAAAACACAAGATTATATTGCTAATGCAAATATCCAACAAGTCTGTCAAAATAGGAGGTCAATAGGGGCCTGTAGACTAGGCACTACCAAGGGCTTAATGTGGTAACATATTGCTTCAAATAATGGCATTTTGTTTTGTTATGCTTATGTAGCGGGTGTACCTCTGTGGTACGGTACTACTGGTACTGCTTTCACCTGTTAGGATAACCGAAGGCCTGAGCCTCCGCCACTGGGAGCCTGGGGTGTACTTACACTCGGTGCAGAGCCTCCACTGATGAGGGACCCGAATGGGGTGGGAGTATGCCCTTATCAGAATCCACATATACAATACCACACGTGATTGGATAAACAGTATTTACTGACCGGAATGATAAGAACTCTTAGCATATAACCAACATATTATTACTCTGCATACACAGCATTACATCATCACGCATATGAAACTGAGTGTGTGCTTATAATCAGTCCTGTATCAACTTAGTCCCTGGTGTACCACTGTTCCAGGGCACTTAACCTATTAGTGTCCACCAGCTATGGATAGAGTGTGTGTGTGGGACAGCGCTTCCCGGTGTTGGGGCCCGTTGGTGCACGTTAATGTAATACCTTCCTGGTTATGGTCCTAACCAGGAGAATCCTTGGTAACTCTGCAACACTGTCACGTGATCCCACGCCGTGCTGCGCTGCTCTCTGTAGAAGGGGTGAACACTCTGACTCCACAGAGGAGGGATCCCCAGCCGGATGATCCACTGCACACTGTCTCTGCTATGGAGCAGATGGCACACCAACACTCTCAGGCTGCGCTGGTAATCAGGCAATGTCCTGCAGCATTTCCTCTCTCAGACTATATGAAAAGGTCCCTGCATTAAGGCCTTCCCTATACAGCACTCTCAGCACCTCTACAGTGACTCAGGGAACTAAATGGGCCCTGGGGATTGAACATCTGCCCTAATCCCTGGAACACTGCTCCGTGGATCTAACCTGCAGCATCAGGCTCCTGATCCGCACTGCCTGCTTCCTCTCCCAGCAGCACGCAAAAGGAACCCGCACAGCTAGTGTTAGACCACAATGAGGTGCTGACTGGATGGAGACGTGATAATATCATACAAAAGAAAAAGGACCCAGTCTTGCAGCACTCAATCACTCGGAATGTAATGTTGTAAATTTAAAATATACTTTATTGATAACCTTGAATAAAAAATAGGGGGTTAAAACGTAATTAAATGATAATAAACAGCTCGTGACTGTATCCTTAATACCCCACCTACGGTAAGGTGGGTAGGTGTAAATAGAGTCCCTAATGAATATTGGGGATCAAACGCTACGGATAGTAGCTACCTAGAAATATAGGAAAAAGGAGCCTCTGAGAGCCCACTTGAAGACACTCTCCTTGCGAGTGTATCCATATGCACAGTGCATATCTATATCAGGGACAGACATCACATAGGTCTAACCAAGCGCACATTATGCCATACTATAATACTGTACCTATCCTCAGTGTATCAATTTAGTGCGTATCATACGCCTGGATACACTCGCAAGGAGAGTGTCTTCAAGTGGGCTCTCAGAGGCTCCTTTTTCCTATATTTCTAGGTAGCTACTATCCGTAGCGTTTGATCCCCAATATTCATTAGGGACTCTATTTACACCTACCCACCTTACCGTAGGTGGGGTATTAAGGATACAGTCATGAGCTGTTTATTATCATTTAATTACGTTTTAACCCCCTATTTTTTATTCAAGGTTATCAATAAAGTATATTTTAAATTTACAACATTACATTCCGAGTGATTGAGTGCTGCAAGACTGGGTCCTTTTTCTTTTGTATGATATCCTCTCCCAGCAGGCAATAATCCTTCCTCTCTTCCAGGAGAATCCTGCAGCCTCACTGGTTCCCTGGTATCAGGTGGTGTCACTGCCCCTGAGCATCATGGGGATTGTAGTCCCGCCTATAGCCTTGTACATAGGGAGCCTTGTGCTCCCTCTATAATGGCCGCCGCTCCACACTCACGCTGTCCGTATCCCTCTAATGGCCGCCGCAAGGTGCCCCTTGCCTGCCTGTCTCGCAAGGACCCCGTACTCGTGCTCGTCGCTACTGCGCATGCGCAATTCTGCGAAGTGCGCACAGCCAACATGGCGGCCCTCCGCCGCAGAGATCACCGCTGACTCCGCCGCCCCTATGGCACACACGGAGACCGAGGGGGTACCTGGCTACATCCTCCCCCTGGTGAAAAATCAACGACCCCGCTTGAACCAAAACATGCATAACAAATTATATAATACAAAATGCAGTTCTTGAATACAACTTAACGATTGCTCTACACGAGTTTGTACATTTCAACAAACATATTTATAACTGAGGCTAGCTTGGCTTTAGCTTGCTGCTGAGACTCATAGTGAGGTGCCCCTAATGAATCATAAGCCACTCTAGTGGGAGGGCGTCTCACTCGTTGACTTCTGCGAGTCTCAGTCTCCAATTCTTCATCTTGAGAGATACCATCGTAGGCTTGAGGCCTATACTTTCTGGCAGAGGGTGAACCAGTTTGGAGAAAGTCTCTTTGTAACTGAACATTGTCTCTTTGGGGCACAATACTCGGAGTGGTAGGATATAACGGTTGGTTACTTGATGAACTTTCTGAGGATGATGCTTGAATCGCAGGCCCATTACTCGTTGCTCCTTCGGGAGGTGTCCACCAATCTCTGTTGGATGTTCCCTCCAAAGGGTCTTGAATCATTTCCTCTGTGGCCCCTGAATCCCTGGTAGACTCTTCAGGCTCACTGTCATTTACTACTGTTTCTGGATCACCTTCTCCCAGTTGTGGGATAGGTAACAGATGGTTTCGGTGCCAGACCTTGACCCTGCCATTCGCGTCACGTATGCGATAGACAGGGAGACCCAGCATTTGGGACTCTACTTGGAAGGGTCCCTCTCTCCAGCGATCGGCTAATTTGTGCTTGCCGGGGATCCCTAAGTTGTGTAGGAGAACTGCGTCTCCCGGTTGGAGTTCTCGGTACCGTACTTTGTGATCGTACCTCATTTTGTTATTGGCGTTCAGTCTAGCGGTAGCTCTTTCTGCTAACTGATAGGCATGGTGTAGACCGTCCTGGAGTCTTTTTACATATTGATAGTGAGTCATATTGGGTACCCCATCGGTAGATACCCGCATGCGTATGTCAATCGGCAATCTGGCTTCTCTTCCAAACATCATAAAGTATGGTGTGTACCCTGTGGACTCGTGCCTAGTGCAATTGTAGGCATGTACCAAAGCCTCTACATGCTTGCTCCATTCTCCTTTTTGGGAATCCTTCAGAGTGCCTAGCATGTCCAGCAATGTTCGATTAAATTTTCCGGGAGCGCATCTCCCTCGGGATGATAAGGAGTAGTCCTTGATTTCTGGATGTTCAACAGTGTTAGCAACTCCTTGATCAACTTGCTCTCAAAATCTCATGATAAACAAAATATATCGAGCGCAACTAATAAACCTCTAATATAATCAGTGATACAATGTGTATTAACATATACCCTTCTAATTTTTACTCAACTGGTAAAACCACAAAAAAACCACAGTGTGAAAAAATAAAGAAATTTTTACATAACCGTGTAATGTGATGTAGAAAGCGTCTGCTGCTATTAAACAGGGGGTGGCTCGGCACCCCCCAAACACTGAAGATATGGAGACAAAAAAACAGCGCACAACGCAAATAGTGAAGTATGAAAGTAACAAGTGTATATTAAAATAGGGGATAAATATTCTGCGTACATCAAGGTATTAGGACATAAACATTGAGTGTGTTAAACACACAAGTTACCACTCGGCGGCCGCTCATAAAGGAGTCAGGAGTATGTTTTCCTTGGCAGGCATCTGGGACAGCAGCTGCGATGCTTTTCCTTCCTAGGAACACCTCTGCATTCGGTCACCGTCTCTGTGGGAAACTCCCCTCTGGTCAGCTGGGCTCCAGACGGATCGAGAAATCTGCAGCCTGCAGACGCACTGGGAGGGTCCCTGGATTGGTCAGTGAGGACCTGGGTGGTTCGCAGAGCTCTCCGTTTAGTGCAGCCACAAGCAGGGGTAAACTGGCTGTGAAGTGACGTCACAGTGGCGATTTCAAAAGTACACAGCAAAAGCGGAAAAAGTCTCTAAAGTGCCCAAATTGCACACATAGGATAGAATAGCAATAAAACACTTGGACCAATTACATCCTACATGTTTCGTAGTCACAACTACTTCATCAGGGCATTTTAGAGACTTTTTTCCGCTTTTGCTGTGTACTTTTGAAATCGCCACTGTGACGTCACTTCGCAGCCAGTTCACCCCTGCTTGTGGCTGCACTAAACGGAGAGCTCTGCGAACCACCCAGGTCCTCACTGACCAATCCGTGGACCCTCCCAGTGCGTCTGCAGGCTGCAGATTGCTCGATCCGTCTGGAGCCCAGCTAACCAGAGGGGAGTTTCCCACAGAGACGGTGACCGAATGCAGAGGTGTTCCTAGGAAGGAAAAGCATCGCAGCTGCTGTCCCAGACGCCTGCCAAGGGAAACATACTCCTGACTCCTGTATGAGCGGCCGCCGAGTGGTAACTTGTGTGTTTAACACACTCAATGTTTATGTCCTAATACCTTGATGTACGCAGAATATTTATCCCCTATTTTAATATACACTTGTTACTTTCATACTTCACTATTTGCGTTGTGCGCTGTTTTTTTGTCTCCATATCTCAAAATCTCATCCCTGGTCTGAATGCATCCTGTTGGGCAGACCATAATGTACATAATACTTCTCCCACAGCACTTTAGCCACAGTGGTAGCTTTCTGATCTTTCGTGGGAAAGGTTTGCGCGTATCAAGTGTAATGATCTGTTACTACTAGTACATTCCCTATACCCTTTGTGTCTGGCTCTATGCACAGAAAGTCCATAGATACTACATCCATAGGCCCGGAGCTCTTGAGATGGCCCATTGGGGCAGCATGAGTGGGAAGTGTCTTCCTATGAATGCACCGTAAACATTTCCGGCAGTGTTGTTCAATTGACTCCCTCATTCTCGGCCAGAAAAAACGGTCTCGCACTAAACCCAGAGTCTTATCCAACCCCAAATGTCCATGATCGTCATGTAGTGATCTTAAAACGAGGCCTTGCATTTGCCGGGGTAGAAAAAGTTGTCGACGGTCAGGATGATTGTGGAATTGAACAACCCTATAGAGTAGTCCGTTATCAATCTCGAACTTGTCCCATTCTCGCATGAGGAGGCTTACATCATTGGGAGGAGCCCGTTTCACTAGGGAAGAATCATTTTTGTGTAGAGCCTCTCGGACAGCCTTAGCCGCAGGATCACGTGTCTGTGCTATTACCAGTTCTTTCCATGTGAAGATAACGTTTTGGGTTAGACCCATGCCATCAGAGTGACAGTAAGCTTCTGGAAGGCCTTGAGGTCGACACCCTAAAGAATCCGCGACTCTTAGCGCTGAGAATGCCACTCAATCATTTACAATAGCAGCAGTGGAACAGATGGCTCTCATCCCTGGTCCCGGGATTTCTTCCCAAGGCCCATCATCGGATGTCTCACTCAGCCCCGATCTTCTAGATAGAGCATCGGCTCCGATATTAAGAGGTCCCGGCTTATATTTCAGAGAAAAACAATAATTGGCGAGGGTGGTCATCCATCTATGACCGGTCGCATCTAATTTGGCAGTTGTTTGTACATAGGTCAGCGGATTGTTATCCGTTCTGACTTCGAAGGTAACCCCGTATAGATAGTCATGTAGTTTTTCAGATATGGCCCATTTGAGGGCAAGAAACTCCAACTTGTGGACAGGATAGTTCTTTTCACTAGGGGTCAGACTTCTACTTGCATAGGCCACAGGTCGCAGCCCAGTGGGATACTTTTGATGTAGTACTGCTCCCAATCTGTTAAGGCTTGCATCCACGTGCAGGATGTAAGGCTTCTCTGGGTCAGCATAGGCCAGGACGGGAGCTTCCGTTAGACTCTTCTTCAGCCCTTTAAACGCTTCTTCACAGGCTGGTGTCCACCGATCCCCAAAGGGTTTTCTCGGAGTGGTCTTCTTCTGCTTGGGTTCCTCTGGATAGACCTTCAGCAAGTTGTTCAGCACAGCCGCCGTCTTGGAGTATCCATCCACAAACCGCCGGTAGTACCCGCAAAACCCAAGAAAGGACCTCAACTCCATCACATTCTCCGGTCTGGGCCGATTCACCACCGCCTCTACCTTAGCCGGGTCAGTGGCCACTCCATCGGCAGACACTATATGGCCCACATAAGTGACCGATGTTCGACAGAAGCAGCATTTATCCAGGGATAGCTTCAGGCCTACTTTCCCTAAGCGATCCAGCACTTTCATCAGCCTAGTCTCATGTTCTTCGAGTGTGATTCCAAATACAATTATGTCGTCTAGGTAGACCAGACACTCACGAGGACACATGTCTCCAATCATCTTCTCCATAAGCCGTTGGAAGGTGGCTGGAGCACCGCAGATACCTTGGGCATCCGGGTGAACTGATAGAAGCCCAACGGACAGACGAACGCCGTCTTTCCTTGGTCAGCCATACTCATGGGAACCTGGTAGTATCCTGATCGAAGATCCAACACGCTAAACCACTGACTTCTGGATAATGCACTGAGAATCTCTTCTATGCGTGGTAGAGTGCATTGGTCAGGCACCGTAAGTTTGTTCAAAGTTCTGTAGTCCATGCATAATCGCACGGACCCATTCTTCTTGCGAACCACCACAATTGGTGAGACATAAGGACTTCGAGATTCGGTCACTATACCGGCTGTTTCCATCTTGTTCAAGACACCTCGCACATCTTCTACATCTCGAGGGGCTATACGCCGAGACCTTTCTCTAAACGGAGTCTCATCATTCAGACGAATGGTGTGCTGATCGCTTCTACTGCATCCCACATCCATCTCACTAGTGGAGAACACTGCCTGTCGCTCTCTCAACTGAGCACGTAGCCTCTCCTTCCATTCTTCCTCCAGGGGAGACTCTCCGAAGTCAAATTGTAGGTCCTCAGGCTTTCCTCCCACATGAGCGGCATGGACTGTTGCTGTGTCGTCTACAGGATCCACCGGTTAAACTCTACCCAGCCGTTGTCTTCGTTCCAGCGACACCGTATGGAGCGACATGTTCTGGATAGCCACCGTAACCTTCCTGGGGACTTTGGCTGTCCACTCTCGTACTTCAGGTATCATCCGATATCCCCAATGGAGTTCAGACTCAGGAAGGGTCTCTAGCGAAAAGTATCTGTCCTGTTCATACCGCTTGGGGTATGCGATCAGCGCCGTCACGCACTGCACTCCCCCTGGCGGAATCTCCAGAAACCCTTGATCTAGATTAAAGATATCGCCATACTCTTCCTCATACGCCACTCTATAGCATTCCTCCCGTAGGCCAGGGGCTATATTCAGGGATGCCAACGGTAGCTCACCGGCTTCTTGCAGGAATGAGCGAATCACCGACCTTACTATATCTGCATTCGTGCCCAATATGATGGGCGCACTGGGATGTTCTCGAGCCTCCGGTCAGACCAGGGCTTCCATCAACATGGGGTACGACTTGTTGGTGTTCAACTTCAGGATGTCTAGCTTGACCGCCACTATTCAGTTGATGGGGTAATCATCTTTACTCAGCCCCCACAACGTCATCTTTTCGGCTGACTGCAAGGGAAGATGGCTGAGGTGCTGGTCATAGAATGGACGGTAGATGATGGTCACCTGTGACCCAGTATCCATCAGTGCTGAAGAATAGATCCCCTCCACGATGATTCTTATTATGGCAGTGGGCCCTACTTGGCAGTAGGCATCTGTTTGCGGATTCCCTCTTGGGGCAGAACTCCTTGATTCTTCTTCTATCTCCTCGGGTAATGCTGGGAAGGAAGTGAGGGCTTGCTGTACCTGTACCCTGTAGGACTTGGCTACTGTATGGGGTTTTCCAGGGTTTGGGCAGACCCTTGCGATATGTCCTACTTCACCACAGTTGTAACAGCATAAGTCTGGGCGAGATCTTGCCCAGCCTGGGGACCGGGGCGGCGATCGGGGCACTTCAGTAGCATCCGCATCTTTCTCCTTCTTGTTCCCTTTTCCTTTAGGTATTGGTGCTTCCTTGGCATCCTCCTTGCGGCCGTCTTTTCCCTTCTTAGGGTGTGAAAATGCAGCTGTACCTCATGCCTCCGGATATGCCGCATTAATTCCATGTAGCTGGGTGGTGCTGCAATGATCGGGGTGGCCCGCATCACTATAGCTATAGGGTGATTAGGCAACAAACCTTTCAGTAGTTGCTTGAATCGATGCCGGTCGACTTCAGCGGCCACCACAATCTTCTTTGACAGGAGAAGGCAGTCCCGTGGGGTCCAATGGCAGAGCACAGCTGTAGAAAAATGGGGGCAACAAACCAGTAAGGATAATTAAAAAGACTTTATTTAGTGGTCATGGAGGAGTACTGCACCGACACACTTTATTCGAGCAAATACCCGGTATGTACCTGGCAGATACCTGGAATGCGCCACTCCTCACCTCTGACAAGCCCCGTTGCGTTTGCCTTCCCAGCCTGGGTTCATGCCTGGCTGATGGGCGGCTGATTTGTTAAATTATAATGATTAGGATTTAATAGGCTGCAATGCTTCGCGTGTCTACCAGATGGCATAAATTCATGAATTGTAATGCAGTATATATATAAATACTGTGCAGTATTGCAGCCAGCGGGAATAAAATGCTTCAATCCCTGCCTAGAAAATAACCCAATATACTCGGGCAGAAAACAGTCACAAACCTCAATACACCCGGGTATACCCGAATTCGTGGGACTAGCCGAGCTCGAATAAAGTGTGTCGCCAGTGTACAAGTTAACTCTGATGCGTTTCGGGAACAAAGTCCCTTTGTCAAAGAGATTCTTTGACAGGAGATTCCCGAGGGACAGCTGGAGCTTGCGGACGAACGCGGACAAGTCTTCTCCTTCCTTTTGTCGAAGAGCCTTGAATTTTGCCATCAGCTCATCCTCATTGTCTTAATACGCATAGGACTGGGTGAGCATTTCTAACAACTCATAAGCCGTCACATCTCCTTCTACTTCACGATGCATTCGAACCAGTTGTGCAGCTGGGGGTCGGAGACTTTTCACTAATCTTTGCCACTTAACGGACTCTGGACATGACCATTCAACTAGTATATGGATGGTATGTTCTCTCCATGTTTCAAACCTTCTTCTCCGATAGGCGTCGGTAGTGTCCCAGAAAAGGGCTTTAGCTTCCTGTAACTTTGAGATTGAGAGGCGTGAGTTATTGTTTCCATAAATTGGGGCACAGTCATATTCACCGGGAACCCTCCATTGATGAGATCACTATCAGTCCCGGAATTGGCAGTAGGGGTTGGCGGGAGACTTGTCGAGAGCCTATCAGGGGCAGGGGACTGTGATTGGCTCCTGGCCCAGCTAGTGGCTCCCTCTAATGCACTTGGAGAAAATGTCACTTGGGGTAGGCGGGAAGTACTGGCAGGGGTACTTGAGATGGGTGTTATCGTCTGTCAGTCACTGGTAAAGGGTCCGTCCGAGACCAGTTCAGTGGGTGGAGAGCTTGGGGAGGTAAATACCTCTCTGATTTTGGGTAGGTCTGAGAATACTAACGGATAGCCCTCGGGTGGGGCCCCAGGGGCTTGTAAGGTCTGGGGCGCAGTTTCCCGGCATATTTCCCGCCCTGCCGTAAATAGCATGGTACTCCATTCATAAGTGGGGTCATATTCCCGTCTTCTGGGCCTCAAAGTGTCAAGACCCAGAAGTTTCCCTAATGAGTCTCGTACTTCACTCTCGGACACTAAGGCCGGAACGTTCCCTACAGCTACGACATGACTGGGTGGTTCTCTGACCTTGAAGGCCCAGGCGTGGACTTCTGGGCTGGACGGAGAGAACATGATGAACAATCTCGATATTTATACACAATTTTATTAGGCACCCCAGGTCTGAATCTCAGCAGCGCCTCCAAATGTAGCGGGTGTACCCCTGGGGTACGATACTACTGGTACTGCTTTCACCTGTTAGGATAACCAAAGGCCTGAGCCTCCGCCACTGGGAGCC
This sequence comes from Ascaphus truei, assembly GCF_040206685.1. Lineage (NCBI taxonomy): Eukaryota > Metazoa > Chordata > Amphibia > Anura > Ascaphidae > Ascaphus > Ascaphus truei. Next base: position 317,913,590 of record NC_134485.1, read on the forward strand.
TGGGGTGTACTTACACTCGGTGCAGCGCCTCCACTGATGAGGGACCCCAACGGGGTGGGAGTATGCCCTTATCAGAATCCACATATACAATACCACACGTGATTGGATAAACAGTATTTACTGACCGGAATGATAAGAACTCTTAGCATATAACCAACATATTATTACTCTGCATACACAGCATTACATCATCACGCATATGAAACTGAGTGTGTGCTTATAATCAGTCCTGTATCACCTTAGTCCCTGGTGTACCACTGTTCCAGGGCACTTAACCTATTAGTGTCCACCAGCTATGGATAGAGTGTGTATGTGGGAAAGCGCTTCCCGGTGTTGGGGCCCGTTGGTGCACGTTAATGTAATACCTTCCTGGTTATGGTCCTAACCAGGAGAATTCTTGGTAACTCTGCAACACCACCACGTGATCCCACGCCGTGCTGCGCTGCTCTCTGTAGAAGGGGTGAACACTCTGACTCCACAGGGGAGGGATCCCCAGCCGGATGATCCACTGCACACTGTCTCTGCTATAGAGCAGATGGCACACCCCAACACTCTCAGGCTGCGCTGGTAATGAGGCAATGTCCTGCAGCATTTCCTCTCTCAGACTATATGAAAAGGTCCCTGCATTAAGGCCTTCCCTATACAGCACTCTCAGCACCTCTACAGTGACTCAGGGAACTAAATGGGCCCTGAGGATTGAACATCTGCCCTAATCCCTGGAACACTGCTCCGTGGATCTAACCTGCAGCATCAGGCTCCTGATCCGCACTGCCTGCTTCCTCTCCCAGCAGGCAATAGTCCTTCCTCTCTTCCAGGAGAATCCTGCAGCCTCACTGGTTTCCTGGTATCAGGTGGTGTCACTGCCCCTGAGCATCATGGGGATTGCAGTCCCGCCTATAGCCTTGTACATAGGGAGCCTTGTGCTCTCTCTATAATGGCCGCCGCTCCGCACTCACACTGTCCCTATCCCTCTAATGGCCGCCACAAGGTGCCCCTTGCCAGCCTGTCTCGCAAGAACCTCGTACTGGCGCTCGCCACTACTGCGCACGCGCAACTCTGCGAAATGCGCGCGCACAGCCAACATGGCGGCCCACCGCCGCAGGGATCACCGCCGACTCCGCCGCCCCTCTGGCACACACGGAGACCGAGGGGGTACCTGGCTACATCTATGCTTGGGAGATTGTGTCATATGTTAACCTATTTGGGGACTGCAAGACATTCATTAAATCACCCTTGCTGCCAAAGTTTACTGTAATAATTAAAGTTCAGGGAGAAAAAAATGTTCCCACGCCTCCTTTAAGGTTTAACAGATTGTTTGATGAAGGAGAAGAAGTTAGATGTTAACATGGCATGTTCCTTTTATAAAGTATACTTTTCAAACAGCTACACTGGAAAAGTTCTCAACATTCCTCCCCTGTCATAGTCAGCAGGCACAGAAATATAATGCATAGTATTTGAACAAATTACACCTTTCAGAAAAGATCATTTGTAACATTTTTCTTTTTTTTTTTTTACAGTCAAAAGCCTTCAACGTTCCTTACAATGTCATTAGAGACAATTCCTGTATTTATAAAGCGAAATATTTGAAAGGAGCTAGTCGTCTAAAAACTCTAGAGGGTTGACAGCAACGACTACTTACCGGTGACTTTTAACACGTATCACTGTCACTAGAATCTGAATCATTTTGCCGACTTCATTTTAAAGTCTCCCTACAGATGGAGCATCATGTTGAAATAAGTGCTAATTAGTTGGAAGCTGAAATGACAACAGGACATCCAGAAGTGTGTAACACATCTCCCCTTCATCTGATAAAAGCATGTTTTTTCCCAATGGGATACAATACCAAGGATGGTCTTTGACAGCATTCTGAATCTTTGCTGAAATGGACCTGGTTAGATTGAACAAGTTGAGTTCTTGTTCTTGTAATGGTGACTGTTAACACGTATGAAACAGTGCTCGAGTTTCCTAGCGTGCTGTACCTAACAAGAACCAGGTGTCATTCCCAGTTACCTCATCTGTCTATGTACATGCTCAAGCGTTTTAAAGAAAGTACAGTCTAAAGCAACAGCCTGACCAAAAACATTATGCAGTCATCACATACCCCATATTCAGATTATTTATATTATGATTCTTTATTTTTATATTTTTACAGCTGTTTATTTATTTCATTGATATCAATCATTGCCATGGCAACCTCAGTCTGTTGTCTTCATGGGTCTGAAAAGCGGCCATTTTCATTTAGGAGGCAAAATTCCATGCCAACAGATATCTCCAAAATGTAACTACAGAATTAAAAAGGCAGGATTTTTTTTTTGTGTGATAATCAGCACAATTTTTAGCTCCAGGAATCCCACAATTGTCCATATATTGAAACGGCAATGTCTTGGAAGTAGAGATGGGCACATTTTTCACCAAAATTCAAATTTGCCAAGGAAATTGCATTTTGATTACAATTTTGAATAATCATGAATTCGTTGAAGGTTGACAAAAGTCTCTACTAATTTTTAAAAGAACTATGCTGTATAGTGCAAAAATAAGATACACCACTCACCTATTAGTATCCTAATGCTAATATAACTTAAATGAAATGCAAGGTGCATAAGGAGTAATAACAAATTGCACAAGATCGATCTAGAGTCCTATCAATCTACTATGTATAGAGTGCAATAATTGGGGTACTTTGGATCCCTTCGGATCGATCTTGTGCTACTTTTTAAAGGAACAATCTATACTGGTGATATGCAATGGAAGTAGAGATATGCAAATGTTTTCCACAGTGCCTTGCACATTTTTCTTTACTTTTGTGTAAAAGTTTGAACTCCTCGAAATGTTACCAATTTTGGCTAAATGTTCCTAATTTTCACCACAATTTCCCCACTTTTTTGGATAATTTCATAAAAATGGTAGTAGCAAAAGAACCACACGACCTAAAGTTAGGGTCACGTAACTTGGCAAAAAATGTTGACAAGCTTTTCAGATTTTGACAAATGGTGTTCGAGTTGTTGCTCTTATACAGATTCTTGTGGCCAAGGGTTCTACTACATCCCTGCATCTACCTTTCAGCAGAGAAAGGTGTCAAATGCTGATTGCACTGTAGCAGTTGAAATGTGTGTGTGTATAAAAATAAAGGAAAAAAATCAGCACTCCTCTAATTAATGGGAAATATTAAGATAATAAAGTGCCTTGTGCTAGTGTATCAAGGAATGTGTACACTAAATATTAAGCAAAAAAAAACACAATAGTGAATACTGATAAGTGATACAATAAATTTAAGTATGCAAGTGAGTACCAAGGGTCCAAATTGATAAAGCATGGCTGTGTAATAATGTATACACCTATACTTAAAGATCGAATAAAAGTATAAATCAAAATTGAGCGAAGTAGTCTGAAATGCAATCATGAGTCAGGGGCAGCTTTTCCAAAGGATGTGCCACACCGAGCAAGATTCTAAAAAACACAATCAAGGAGCGCACGCTCCATAGTGTATTAACGTAAAAAATATATGGCTTTTAATTAAAAAAATCAGACAAATGCCCACTCACATGGTACATGATAAAGACTCGTATTGGATAGTTTGGATAGAAACAGATAATGGTTACCAGACACCGGCACAGGCAGCAGCGTGGTGCAGGAATGGAGAACTTCTCTGATGCTGTAAGTGCAGCTGGTAGCGTGGTGTAGAAATCGTGACTGTCTCAGGTGCTGCAATAGCAGAGTCCAACGTATTTGCAGAAACGGACTGTCACTCAGATGTGACACCCTGGGCTACGGTATGAGCAATAGCTATTCGCACTAGCAATCCGAGGTAAGAAGTATAACGTTCCAATGCTATCAGAAACGGCAGGAACTAACTTCGCGCCTGTGAAAGTCAGTATGTCTCGGCAAGCATGATGCAATGACATCACTAAACCCTACGCGTTTTGTCACCACAGGCATGACTTCATCAGGGTGTTGTCCATATGGGGGGAATAGAGAAGTACAGTATTTATAGGAAACTCATAAGTGATCTTCAATTGATCATTTAAAATCAGAGATATGTGTGATTATAATGCTAGTTAAATAACAAATAGTATCCACATCTATATATAATAAAATTGAAATTTGTGAGGTTGGTGCTAGATGCGGTGAATCTGATTGGTCCTCAGCCTCTGGCCAAACAGATTGGTGGCTCTATGACGTCACCCAACTGCCACTCTCTTCTTCTCCTCACCCGCAGCTCACCTTCCCCCTCGGCCTCACCCAACTGACAGACACACACAGACCTCTTCACCCAGCTAACCTCCCCGCCGGCTCCCCCCCCCCCATCATCCCACCAGCTCACCTCCCCCCAGGGAATACACCAGGCTCACCCGAGCCCCGCCAGCAGCAGCATACAGGTAGTGTCACCGCCGACACAGCTCCGCGCGGGGGGGGGGGAACCGCCGCCACCTCCAGCCGCCTCCAGCCGCCTCTCCCCCACCACACCACATCTTAAGCGCCGTGGGACAGGCAGTGGGCTCGGAAGCCCTCGGAAGGACCCCCTTCCTCCTGCAGCTGCCTCCGGTAAGATTGCGGCGCCGAGTGGACAGGCAGTGGGCAGCCAGCCTCCGGAAGAACCCCCTTCCTCCTGCAGCTGCCTCCGGTAAGATGGCGGCGCCCAGCGGACAGGCGCTGGCGCAGAGGGGGGGGAGTCAGGAGAGAGGGGGTAGAGGGAATCAGGAGAGAAGGGGGGAGAGGGAGTCAGGAGAGAGGGGGGGAGAGGGAGTCAGGAGAGAGGGAGGATGGAGTCAGGAGAAGGGGGGGAGAGGGAGTCAGGAGAGAGGGGGGAGAGGGAGTCAGGAGAGAGGGGGGGAGAGGGAGTCAGAGAGAGGGGAGAGGGAGTCAGGAGAGAGGGGGGGAAGCCCACTGACTGACACACACACTCACTGACTGACTGACACACACACTCACTCACTGACGCACTCACTGACTGATACACACTCACTGACTGACTGACACACACTTCCCCCCTCAGTCAGCTCAGCTGCCAAACACATGGGGGGAACGGAACTGTGAACGGGAGGGGGTGAGGGGGGAAACAAAGCATTGAATGGGGGGGGGAATCGGAGCTGTGAACAGTGGGGGGAGGTCGGCGCAGATCTGAACAGCTGTGAGGGGGGGGGTAGGGAGTTGAGAGGGAGGATGGGGGAGCCAGAACATTACATCACGGGCAACGCCGGGTATATCAGCTAGTATCATATAATTGCACAAATACATAGACAAATTAAATTACAATCAATAATAATGCATACATGGTAATCTAAAAGGCTGAACTGAGTAATAAGGTAAGTATGTGGAAGAAAAGTGAATGTGGCTTACTATTAATTATGTACATTGACTGGGATGAAATTTACATGGAGTGTAATGACAAGAAATAACAAAAAATGTTTGGCCGCTATAATTCCGTGCTGGATGTTAAACATTTAGATAATCAACTCACATAAAACTATTTGGAGTTTGTGATCTTCGAAAAGCAATGCAACTACTTTTTCTGATCATTTGATCTGCATATTATTTATGTAAACCCCTTAGAGGGGGCACTGATTGAAGAACAGTATTCATGTATGTCTGATATAAAATACAGTACAACTTGTCAATATATGGATGAACGGTCTCTGTGTTTGGGGACACGAATAAATGGCAGTTGTGCTATAAAAGTTCCTAGCGCCCATTATTATATAACCTTGCTACCTTGACACCCTCTACAATTCAATTTGTCATTTTGTTCTCCAATGCAACTACAACGCACATCACTGCGAAATGCTCAAAGAACTAGATTGGTCATCACTAGAGTCTAGGCGCAAAGTTCACCTTTCCTGTCTTGCCTATAAATTCTTTATGGGCAAGCTACCCAGCTTTCTGAACAAGCTCCTCACCCCTACCACATGCAGCACCTATCACCTGAGATTAGACTCCAAAAGACTGTTCATGGTCCCAAGGCTCACAAAGTATCCGGCCGCTCCTCCTTGTCTTACCGTGCACCCCAAAACTGGAACAACCTACCAGAGACTCTCACGTCCACCACCAGTTTAAGTTCTTTCAAATCTAAGGCTGTCTCACATTTTAATCTGGTCTGTAACTGTTTCATACGCCCATAATATATATTTTCTTTAACTGTGCATGCAATGTCTTGTATATAATGTATACCCTGTTCATTTATGTAACTGTATTTGTAACCATGTATTATTTGTCTTAACTCTGTGCCCAGGACATACTTGAAAACGAGAGGAAACTCTCAATGTATTACTTCCTGGTAAAACATTTTATAAATAAATAAATAAAAATACCTTATCGCCCAGCCTCCTGAATTATGGCACTCCAAGTTAAGGTAAACCTTGTAGAGTTTCCATATACACATACACCGATGTAACCTCCATAGAAAGCTGGGCATAGAGGGTTACATTTATTATCACTGTAGGCCAACCCAAAGCTTAGCTTGGGACCTGAAAACAGTTTATTTTATTATTTGTTCCACAAACAAGGAGGGACTGAGGAAAATTGCTTTAAATGTTGTATTCAGTGTATTCTATAATGATCCACATTGTCCAATTAATCAACTGTCTTTTCACTGCTAATGTGGTTGTTTATTTCCTACTGGATGGCAAAGGCAGTGAGTTTTACAGCTGCTCTGGGATGTGACATCTCTGAGATAAGAAAATCATGCTCCGGAGAAGACATTACCTGGACTTTAATGCACCATCTGCTACAGGATCATCCAAAGCTTCTGACATCAGACAGTAGGTGTAACCTACATACTAGCTGGATGTTTAAATTAAAGAAAATAAACTCTTTAAAGCGTCCCTTTAACACTGCATGGCCTTCTAGAATTGAAAGTGTTAAAATTAATAAGTGATGAGAATTGTGTCTGAAGTTGAAGGGTATATAAAGGTAATCTTGTATGTTCATGAAAACAGATGAGGGGAGTATTTACAACAAAAGGATAATGTGATTGCCAATTTCCAATTGGCAATTTCAATTGCAAATTACCACAGAAATGCAATCACTGAAGAATGCTTTGATGTTGCTTTTCATAAGGACTCCAGGCATTTGTAAGAACACTGTACTTTCAGTGAAACGTGTTTAAAGGTTGTACTTAAGTGCTTGAAATTTCTGCCCAACATTGACATTCAAATTCTCCTCCAGATACGTTTTGGCTGCAAACATTGGTTGTGATGGGGAACAATTGTTCAAGTCTTTCATGTATACAGCTGTAGCTCCATTTACTGCCCCTGTGACCGCAGCGAAGTGCGAGATTACAGCCGTGTGAGCACTTTGACCACCGCGACTCGGCTACGGTCAGCCGACATAATTATTTGTGCGGTTATTTCTGTCATTGCAATCCAGGATGTCTGTATTCTGTTTGTATAAAAACTACCGTATGGTTGAGTATGGTGTTGCCCCCATCTGAGGTAATGCGTTTTGCAACACAAAAACATTTGTGAGGGTTGTATTTTAAACGTTGTACTTGTGCTCTAAAACATCTCTCAAGCGATGTTGAAATTGTTATCAGTATGTTGCAGGCCTCCCTGGCAGTGATAGAGATAACTTTTTCACTGCAGAAAACCAGGTCGGCACCTGCCGGGATTGTGACAAGCAAAATGCACATGACATACCCTGAAAGTCACAAGTGCCACTGACGGGCAGGCCCATGTGACCTTAAGGGTACGTTATAAGGTCACACTAAGGGTTATGTTTTTGCTATTTTGTGTTTCATAATGGCCAACCAGTGTAAAACTCAAAGCTAGAGAAAGGCTGACCTTGACATCACTGCAAACATATGTTCACTGGATACAGATCTCTACTCATTAATTTTGAATTTTAAATGCCGTTTAATTCTTCTTTTTATTGCTTAGCTATAGCTCAACATCGAGGCAAATTTTATGGCAAAGCGAAAAATACTTTGGGGACATGCAATCCATCAAACACGAAGGTCAAGTGCCACAAGCCTGCAAGCTACATGCAAGTTCCATAGATCACTGGTATAGGAAATATTATTGTACATTTGTATCAAAGATCAAAAACACCAATCAAATATATGAAAGACAGATGTACTTGTTAGATTTTCTCATTTAGTTAAAGAGCTCTTGAACATCTTTCAATTTATAGACATTGTTGTGTATTTTCACCTTTGCTTTGGAACAAAGGCTGCTGGTCTTAGAGGTACTTTGCTAACCAGCCGATCTATAACATACAGTGCATTGGCCTAAATTCACTAAAGGCTGTTAAATCGGTGATAATAATCTGCATTATTGAAGAAAAAAACGCTGAATATTCTCTCTAATTTTACATCGCATTCACTAAGACTTGTATATGCACAGTAACCGTGCATTAATTACCTCGTTTGCCTATTTATTTTATTTATTTATTTATACAAATGTTACCAGGAAGTAATACATTGAGAGTTACCTCTCGTTTTAACAGAGTTATATAGTCAATTCACACACATTTTATGGACAGATAGAGTTTGAAAATTGGGTACAGGGGATAAAGGGCTTGTGATTTTCTGATTGAAATAGAGCAGCTTTAACATCACCAAACAGCAGCCGAATTGCAGCAAACAGCTCAAACCCTTTGGCTGCCCTTCGGCTGCGCCAAAGGCTGTCCGCCTTTTGGGCAACGCAGATGTACACTGGGGTGGTTGATTTTCAATGTAGCTGTGAACTATGCATGTTTGACAATAACATGAGAACTACAATAGTCACTATCGAATTTCCTGAATAATGGCAAAACCCCCAATGCAAATATCACATTTTCCTACCATAGGGAAATGTAATTGTATTTACTACAAAAGAAAGTCATAGAAAATAATGTAACCTTTGATGCCTGAATATTCCAATGCATAACAAAAGTATGCCTTTAGGCACTAAAGAGATTAATATAAACACCCTATAAATGAATGACACAAGTGAAAACATACATACAGTACATTATTATTAGTGTTTGAAAAATCACCCAAAAATCTACTCGCCGAACAAAAAATCTACTCGCCACCTAGCCCCGCCCCCAGCCCTGCCGCCAGCCCCGCTTTAAAAATAAAAAAAATGAATACATTTCTAGTAAGAACAACATTCGTTTTTGACATTAGTTTATTTATTGTATTACATTATACTACAATTAGTCCTTGTTACGTGTGTGTGTGTGTGTGTGTAAATGTTCCTGAACCCCATAACTAGTGCCTGGACGCCCCCGCGTCACAATATCTAAAGCAGCAATCCCGCCTGGGATCTTACCTGATCCGCAGTCCTTCAATGTCCAGGTACCCTCATTCCCTTCAATGTTATACATTTGTTGGGAGGTGTTCCCTACCTGTCAACTGGTTTAGGGGGGATTCCGATGTCTTCCGTGTGAAGCTCGAGAGTTAGATCTGGAAGAAAGCAGTATAGGTTATTTCGGTGTAGGTATAGGGCAGGTAAGATATATAGGGTAAATAAGAGATCCAGAGTGTGAGAGACAGAGAGACAGAGAGACAGAGAGACAGAGAGACAGAGAGACAGAGAGACAGAGAGACAGAGAGACAGAGAGACAGAGAGACAGAGAGACAGAGAGACAGAGAGACAGAGAGACAGAGAGACAGAGAGACAGAGAGACACACACAGAGAGAGAGACAGAGAGAGAGAGACAGCGAGAGAGAGAGAGAGAGAGAGACACACATACAGAGAGAGACACAGAGAGAAAGAGACAGAGAGAGAGAGAGACACACACACACACAGAGGGGGACACAGAGAGAGAGGGAGAGAGGGAGAGAGGGAGAGAGAGAGACACACACACAGAGAGAGACACAGACACAGAGAGAGAGAGACACAGAGAGAGACACACACAGAGAAAGAGATTGACACACAGAGAAAGAGAGACACAGAGAAAGAGAGAGAATGAGAGACACAGAGAGAGAGAGAACACACACACAGAGAGAATGAGAGACAAAGACAGAGAGAGTGCGACAGAGAGAGCGACAGAGAGAAGGCGACAGAGAGAGGGCGAAAGAGAGAGGTAGAGGGTGACAGAGAGAGGGTGACAGGGAAAGGGTGAGGGCGACAGGGAAAGGGTGAGGGCGACAGAGAAAGGGTGGGGCGACATGGAAAGGGTGAGGGCGACAGGGAAAGGGTGAGGTCAACAGGGAAAGGGTGAGGGCGATGGAGAGGGTGAGGGCAACAGGGAAAGGGTGAGGGTGACACAGGGAGAGGGGGACACAGGGAGAGGGGGACACAGGGAGAGGGTGAGAGAGTGACACACTCACAGACACACACTCACTCACAGACACACACACTCACACTCACACACTCTCACACTCACTCAGACACTCACACTCACTCACAGACACTCACAGACACACACTCACTCACAGACACACACACACTCACAGACACACAATCACAGACACACAGACAGACACACACTCACAGACACTCACAGGCACACACACTCACAGACACTCACTCACAGACATACACACACAGTCACTTAGTCTGTCACACACACACACACTCACCCGCAAGGTAGGGGTCGCACATGGCAGCAGTGGGGCCTTCGCAGGGCAGTGGGCCCTCCACACGGCAGGGGGGGGGGTCGCACATGGCAGCGGGGGCCTCCGCACTGCAGCAGGGCCCTCCGCATGGCAGGAGGGCCTCTGCAAGGGGCTGCCCACCCTCCAGAGGCAGACACCGCCGCAGCATAGCACCCCCCCACCCGCAGCATGCCCCCCCCCCCAAAGCGGCCGACGCCGCAGCACGTACCCCCCCCCAAAGCAACTGACGCGGAAGCGGACCCCCTTCAGAGGCGGACACCCCCGGGCAGCGATCGATGGAAGGGGGGGGGAGGAGATTGGAGGAAGGGGCTAACCCAGAGCTGCCTGCCGGCCCTCTTCCCCGCGTTAACCCAATCAGGGAGGGGAATTATTATTTATTTATTTTTAATTGGGCGCGAGCAGGGTAATTCATAGAGTTGCAGCACGGCTCGCCAGTGGCCTAAATCCACTCGCCATGGGCATGTGGTTATAATTATTTGTCGAACACTGATTATTATAACACTCTCAACCTCCTTTCCATTACAGAAACCTGGCTCACCACCTCATACACGCCCTCTCCTCCTGCACTATCCTATGGTGGTCTCTCCTTTAGCCACACCCCCAGACTAGGGAATAGACAGGACGGAGGAGTAGGCATACTACTTTCCCCACACTGCCCATTTCATTTTATACTCTCCTTACTTTCCCTCTCCTCCTCCTTCAAAGTCCACACTGTCCATCTCTTTTATCCCCTTTTTCTCATTGTTGCTATCCTCCCTGGACAAACTTCTCAATGACCTATGGTCTCTCCCAATGAGCCACCTCTCCTACTCACTGCAATGGACACTCTTGACCTGTTTTCTCCCGCTTCTGCTCTGTCTCTAACTCCTCTAACACGCCCTTTCCTCTCTCTGATCAACAACTCCTATCCTTTAGCTTCAGTCTATGCTCTGCACCCTCCACAAAACCTACTTCCACATGCACATACAGAAACCTACATGCTCTACATCCCCTCCCATTTTCAACATCTTTACAAACTCTATTCCATTCAATCGCTACACTTTCCTTCCCAGACCTAGCAACCTCTCTATACAACAGTACACTTTAACCAGCCATAGAAAAGATATCTACTGCCACCACACTTCGCCTCCGACAATATAAGCCACAACCATGGCACGCAAACTTTACCCGCTACTTCCAAAAGTATTCACACACTGCTGAACATTTCTGAAAGAAATAAAGCTCTAAAGCTGATTTCTCCCATTATAAATTCATACTCTTCTCCTATAACACTGCTCTTTCCCTTGCCAAGCAAACCTACAGGTGTGCCGACGAGATGTTCAACCCAAAGATGAGCGGCTAAGTGTTGGCCACAATGAGGGGCAGTCTGTCTGAACGTGCAATAAAGATGCCCAGTTTCACAAGACCCTTGCTGTGTATGTGTGGAGTCATTACACAGAAGGAGGCACCACAGAGGAGGTCCTCATCAGACACATCCCCCTGCGGACGCAGAGATCCTGATGAGGTGGAGGCGCTGTATCAGATGTGAGTAGGACTCAATCCCCACTACCTCAGATGCCTGTCGTGCCGATATCCCCATACCAACCCAGGTGGAGACTCAGGAGTCCTGTAAGCCAGCAGGTGCACCACAACATACAGACATGTAATGGGGACCAGTTAGACCACAGGAGCCAATGTGAGATTGGTTGGGTCCAGAAAAACCGTTACATTTATGGAGGTGCTGCTGAGAGACCTATCAACAGGACAGGCTTTTTCTAGGCACACTCGGAAACAGGGAGAGTGTATGCTGCCAGTCAGTGCTGTGGATGGAGATGGAGCCTAGGGGTAGTCAGGGGCCTGATGGAATTTGTCAGCTCGCAAAGGACAACCTAGGATCCTGAGTGGAGTTAAGTGGGTCTGGACACAGGGCTATAGCTGTTCTAGTCACCTTGAGGCAGCTAGTTGGTAGGATGACTGAAGGAATAGCCTGTTAACGTGGTCAGGAATTCTGGAGAGGGTCTGCGCTAAGCTGGCCAACAGTAGGTAGACGCCCTAGTACTGCATGGGAGAAACCAGAGTACTCTAGCCAGGAGCCAGGACACTTAAAACAGAGCACAGACTAGAGGAAGGTGGACACCGCATACACAGAGAGAGTGAGCCTAGCCTGAGGTAGTGCAACATGAGTCAGACGTACATTAGATACACGTAGGTGGTGCATCGTGGCATTCTTTATTGCATCGGAATGGCAGCTGCCCCGCAGATAGGAGCGTCATGTGCGATACTAGAAATTACAGTGTGAAGATGGCGACCGCAAGTAGAGAAGCTCTGCGTGGTGCGTAGAGTCCAAGATGGTGGGCAGCGGCTGATGGAGGGAGCGCACGTGGTGTGTATGCCACGGAGGAGCGGGCGACCGAAGTGACTTTGGCGGGCATGCTATGGAGTGGCGCTAAGGCGGTGGCCGCACCGTTTTTGTCCTGCCTAGGATCTCGGGGTGCTACCCTGGAGGACAGTGTGGAGGACATTGTTGCTATAGGGAATGGCCGTGTAAACCAAGATGGCGGTTCCCGTTTCCCTGGGAGACCGCGTGGGCCGAGTGCAGAGAATTTTGCAAATGCAAAGATTGCAAGAAGTTGGCCGGGATTGGCGCCAAGTAAAGAACCCCACCCTGCTGGAGGGAAATGGCGTGAAAGCTGTGGCCGCACCCTCCTGGACTGTGACAGGCACAGAGCCAATTATGGGTCACCCTGTGAATCTGTGGGACCCTCCCCAAATATTCACCAGGGGGAGGGGTCTCTATTTCTGCCAAGCGAGACCCGAGTTGTCTGAGGGAGGAGCTGGATGTGAACTTCCTGTCCCTCAGTTGCGAGGAGCTGGTGAACAGGAGAGACAAGTGCAAAGTGTCTCCCTTAACCAGTGCTACAAAGAACGAGATGGACATTGGGGTATACCCCTATTCATTGCCCAGAGGCTTCCTGGTAGTAAAAGCTGGGGACAAAGAGACATTGCGGTGCCTATGTATGCAGTGCAGGTTGCCCGGGGGAGAAGCCAGCACCACGGCAAAGTGTCCCCAATGTGGCATCTACTATCTGTGGGCCGTGCAGCCTTTTGTGCCGGGGTATACTGTGGAGGCAGGCGGAGAGACAGCCAAGCTGACTGCTGGAGCCTCGCCCAAGATCAAGACAGAGAAAGCTGATCCTGGAGAATGGGGATCGTTGCTGATGATTGCTACAGAGCAGAAAGAGTCTGGGGCCTGCAACCGCAGCGAGAACCCGGAACCTCGCTGGCGGTCCCCTGTGGAGGTACCGCTACCTGTGTCGGAGACCGCTTCATCGGAGGAGGAGCAAGCCAGCCCGACATCGGTGGTGATGCGCCTACCGGCGGGCCACTACAGCGGCGCTGTAACAGAACCAGGCCTTACCTGCCAAGTAGCGGAGCTGAGTCCCGAGGTGCTGAGGTCACTTGTGCGGAGGCAACCGGAGCGGAGGAGTCCCACGGCCGTGGTGACTTCCAGCGCGGGAGGCGGAGAAGACACCATCTCGAGCCGACAGAGCGGTGAGACACATCCTTACCCTCCACAGGCGCTGGTGGTGGCGACAGCGACGGAAGGCCCAGCCATGGCCCGAGCGGAACAGCAAGAAGAACCTTCACTTCCGGTGGCGGATGTCATTGTGGAGGAAGAGGTTCCGTGGGGAACCCAACCCAAGATGGCGCCTCGTCTCGCAAGATCGATGACATCCCTTCCGGTGGACACAGCGGAGCCGTCTGGAAGCAACCAGCGTCACCGCGACCACCGTGCAGCACTGGGCTGCCAGAAGAAGAGGTGACCAAGTACCGGCAGACCCTGCAGAGTCTGGGAAAGGAAAAGATGGGTGAGCCTGAATTGCCCAGCGGTGACACCGGCCGGGGCATCGCCCAGTTGCGGATCATCATCCCGCAGCGTAAGGACACTTCCCCCTTCCCTTTGCCCAAGGCCACTGCCCAAATCCCTGCCCCTGTCACGTCTCCTTCAGGGTCCCGATCGAGCCAAGGGTGGTCTGGGGAGTCACGGGGTGCCTCAGAGGAAAGGCCTAAGGACTGAGGTGATTGTGTGATCTCTGATGATGGGGGATCGGGAGGGAAGTGAAACCTATGTGAAGTCTCCGGTGATGAACCCTACTGTAATTAAGCATGTGGCTAAAGGGAAATTCAAGCGTTATTGTATGCATACTCATTCCAGTGGAAAGTCTGGGGATTTGGGTAATGTTGTTCATATTGTACCTGCTGCTCGGGTAAACCCCTATGTGCCTCCAGTATCAGCAAGAGTTACCAGGAATCACCAAAAAGCTCTACTTTATTTTCACCATCCATGGGAGGGGGAAATTGAGTTTGAAATGGGTTCCACTGATGAAGATAGGGGATATAGTTCTGATGATGAGGAAGGATCAGACGAGAATTGGGATACTGATAGTTCCATAGAAAATTGGGATCGTGAAATATCAGATGAGAATTGGTATAATGAGACAGAAAATATAGTTTACATCTCCAGGAGATGCCTTAAGGAATTATGGGCTGATTGTGGGTGTCCAGATTGTCACCCAGAGTGTTACAGCATTGCTGCTCTAAACCCAGTGGACCATGCTGTGCGCAGGCCACCTTAAGAGGTATGGTAGTACCAGAAATGGATACTCCATCAGGGAGTAATCCTGGTTGTACACCATCTTAGTTAGGATGTATTTTTCTGTAATATTATTCAATGTGTGTTTAACTTGCAGGTACATTGATGTGTAATAATGTATTGTATTGTTATGTTTTGCAGTTGACTCTGAAAGAAGGTTCCGCAAATTTAGATCCCAGCCGGGTCGGTGGATTTCACCAGGGGGAGAATGTAGCCATGTGTAAAATTGGTGCACATGTCTGCCTCATGCTGTGCAGTAACTCCTTTTAGAAGGGCAGGGTTGCCAGTAGCCATCATGGAGGTTTGCCCTCAACCCCGTGATGTGTAAGATAGTAGCCAAGGAAGTGACAGCATGCTCTGTGTCCACTATTAGTGACACAGAGGTGGGTTGTTTCTAAAAGCTGATATATTGCACAGCACTTCCTAAAGTTAGTCAGTCAGTGAGAGCCATGTGGAGTGTCTGCAACACTATTGCAGTTTGTCAGAGCAGAGCCAGACAGTGCAGTGTCTGATGCAAGAGCAAGAGGCTGTGCAGGTGAAGTGGCAGAGAGACAAGCTGCATATACACTGTGTCCAGGGACCTGGCACAGTTGTGGTCTCCCTTAATGGGAGAGGTGGACCACCAATTTAGTTAGGACAGAAGGAACCTTCCAGAAGATGGTCAACCCAAAGATGAGCGGCTAAGTGTTGGCCACAATGAGGGGCAGTCTGTCTGAACGTGCGATAAAGATGCCCAGTTTCACAAGACCCTTGCTGTGTATGTGTGGAGTCATTACACAGAAGGAGGCACCACAGAGGAGGTCCTCATCAGACACATCCCCCTGCGGACGCAGAGATCCTGATGAGGTGGAGGCGCTGCATCAGATGTGAGTACGGCTCAATCCCCACTACCTCAGATGCCGGTCGTGCTGATATCCCCATACCAACCCAGGGGGAGACTCAGGAGTCCTGTAAGCCAGCAGGTGCACCACAACATACAGACATGTAATGGGGACCAGTTAGACCACAGGGGCCAATGTGAGATTGGGTGGGTCCAGAAAAACCGTTACACATATATTTATTTATTTATAAAATATTTTACCAGGAAGTAATACATTGAGAGTTACCTCTCGTTTTCAAGTATGTCCTGGGCACAGAGTAAAACAAATAATACATGGTTACAAGTACAGTTACATAAATGAACAGGGTACTGTATACATTATATACAAGACATTGCGTGCACAGTTAAAGAAAATATATATTATGAGCGTATGAAACAGTTACAGACCAGGTTAAAATGTGAGACAGCCTTAGATTTGAAAGAACTTAAACTGGTGGTGGATGTGAGAGTCTCTGGTAGGTTGTTCCAGTTTTGGGGTGCACGGTAGGAGAAGGAGGAACGTCCGGATACTTTGTTGAGCCTTTGGACCATGAACAGTCTTTTGGAGTCTGATCTCAGGTGATAAGTGCTGCAAGTGGTAGGGGTGAGGAGCTTGTTCAGGTAGCTGGGTAGCTTGCCCATGAAGAATTTAAAGGCAAGACAGGAAAGGTGAACTTTGCGCCTAGACTCTAGTGTTGACCAATCTAGTTCTTTGAGCATTTCGCAGTGATGTGTGTTGTAGTTGCATTGGAGAACAAAACGACAAATTGAATTGTAGAGGGTGTCAAGTTTGCTAAGGTTGGTTTGAGGTGCCGAGCCATATACTATGTCTCCATAGTCAATAATTGGCATTAGCATCTGCTGTGCGATACGCTTTCTGACTTGAGACTTAGGGAGGATTTGTTCCTGTAAAGTACCCCTAGTTTGGCGTAGGTCTTGGTTGTCAGGGTATCAATGTGCATTCCGAATGTTAAGTGGGAGTCAAACCATAAGCCCAGGTATTTAAAACTAGTGACAGGTGTTAGGGTGGTGTTAGCGTTGGTTCTAATCAGGAGCTCAGTCACTGGAAGCTTTACAAATTTAGTCTTGGTCCCAAATACCATTGTTACAGTCTTGTCAGTATTTAAAAAAAGTTTGTTTTGGGAAATCCAGTTTTCGAGTCTCAAAAAGTCAGACTGAAGTATGTGTTGAAGGTCAGAGAGGCTATGGCTGTGTGCATATAGGATTGTGTCATCTGCATACATGTGTATTGAGGCTTCCTTACAAGCTGTGGGAAGATAATTATTGAACACTGAGAAGAGTAGGGGCCCCAGAACAGAGCCTTGCGGGACACCACAGGTGATATCCAGGGGGTTGGAGTTAGAGCCTGAGATGGACACATGTTGGGATCTTCCTGATAGGTAGGACTGAAACCAGTTTAAAGCATGCTTCCCTATTCCAGAGCTCTGGAGTTTGTTAAGCAGGATAGCATAATCAACTGTGTCAAAAGCCTTTGCAAAATCTAGGAATACTGCACCAGTGAGCTGTCCCCGTTCCATTCCACACTGGATTTCATTGCAAACTTTTAGCAGGGTATTTACGGTGGAGTGTTTGGGACGAAAGCCAGATTGGAATTGGCTAGGGAAATTTGTTTTGGTATAGAAATCGCTTAGTTGGGAGTGGACACATTTTTCCATGACTTTGGATAGAATTGGGAGAAGTGAGATTGGCCTGTAGTTTGAGACAGTGTTTTTGTCCCCACTTTTGAAGATTGGGACAACTCTGGCAGTTTTCCAGGTCTTAGGGATATGGCCTGCAGACAGGATAGAGTTGACTATGGACGCAATTGGTTTGGCAATGGCTGGGGCACCAAGTCGTAGGAACCTAGATTGTAGTAAGTCGGGTCCACATTGGCTGCTTAGTTTTAGTTTGAGGAGCGCATGTATAATCTCCTCTTCAGATACTGGGCCAAATTGAAAATTGTGGGCAGTGTTGGGAGGTGGTGGGACTATAGGGGTACTCCCAGGATGAGATTCAGGTTTGCGGTTTGGGCTGCGTTTCGCTAATAAGTTAGTGGCACACCCCACAAAGTAATCATTGAATGCATTTGCAATGTCAGTGGGGTTTGTCAGAGTAATATCCCACTTAGTGATATTACTTGGTTGTTGATGGTTAGGAGGCTGGAATATATTGTTGATAACCTTCCAGAAGTTAGCTGGGTTTGATGTATTTTGGTGGAGATTGTCAAAGTAATATTGTGCTTTTGCATGCCTTGTTTGCCTTGTGCACATGTTCCTCATGCATCTGTAGTGATTGAGATCCTTGGTAGTGCCAGTTACTTTGTAGCTTTTCCACAAGGCATCCCTGAACTGGTAGAGTGCTATAAGGTCAGGTGTAACCCATGGAAGGTGGGGCCCCCGTACCCTTATTTTGCGTAGTGGAGCATGGGTATCGCAGAGTTTTAAGAACTCAGATTGGAAATAGTCGAGCGCAGAATCAGGGTCGAGAATTAAATCGATTTTGTGCCATGGGCAGTTGGTAAGGTCATCCAGAAACTGTTGTGGGTTAAAGTTTTTAAATGTTCTAGTGAGGAGAACTTTAGGGCTTGAATGGGGCGGTTTAATTTTCCTTACACAGTACGCATGGTCACTGAAAATATCAGGAAGGATGCCAGAGGATTCTGCTGGGGTTTGAGGAGAGAATCCAGTCTAGCAAGGAATGGTTATGCGATTTCAGGTTTATCCGTGTGGGTTGGGAAATGAGTTGCGATAGGTTAAGTGACTTGAGTTGTATCTGGAGTTTGTGGTTTTTAGGGTCAAGCCAATTGAAGTTGAAATCCCCAAGAACTAGCAGCTCACTCTTCTCATTCAGAGAGGAAATGGAGCCAAGAAATTGGGTGCGGTAAGAACATGCAAGCCCGCTCAGTAATGCACTGAACTTAACGAAGTTTAGTGAAAAGGCCCCTAAGTAGCAAAACTTTTTTCCTTAAATTCCCCAGATGTTCTTGGAGTTGGACTTTAAGTGTTGTGGTTCTTCCCACATATGTAACCCACAGGGACATTCCAACAGATAGACTATGTGGTACAGTTGGCAATTTATGCAGTAGTCTAGTTAAAAGATTTTACTAGATTTTTTGGAGACAAAATTAAATTTATCTTTTAAACTAAAGTCTATTCACCCAAGTATTCGTTGATCTTTTTACCGTTTTAATAGTGCTTGGAGCGAGTTTGCTCCTAAGATTCGGCGCTTTGCTAAAAATTATATTTGAAAGTTTTGGAATATTTACCCCTAATACCCCATTCTGCAAAATATGCCAATGTCTAGAAATGATCTCCATGATCTTAGAGGCCTCTCTATTGTATTGTGTTATAAATTAAGCCTTACATTTGTTTACTTGTTTAGCAGCATCATCCTTAATTGGGTGGATCAGATCCCTCCCATCTCTCTATCCATCTAGTTTTTTCTAAAGCCAAATTGATCGTTTCTATCCAAAAACGTCTTTTTGAGTATTGCAAACAGTTCTCAGTACAATTTCTCATTAATATCTTCTGAATTGTCCGAATGGAATGTTTGAAGTTCCGTCTAGGATGATGGCTGAATTTCATTGTGTAGTTATTACTATCTAGTCCTAGTTTCAAAAATATTATTTTCAATTTACAATACAAGGTCCAGAAATGGAAACGAACAGACCGGAAGTGACGTCTGAGAGGTCATGGGGGACGCTGAGCACGGTGTCGATGGTGGTGAGACCATGGTCTCTACACTCCTTTTGAAGATGTATTCTGTTACTTGCACATTTTATATTTAAGTGTCAGTGTACACTTTCATGTGCTGATTTTATACTTATAAATAAAATGTTGTACGGTACTTGAGATCTCTTGCACCATGTATGTTCCTTTTTCGTATCTATGAGACATAGAAATCCCCTGAAGGAAGATCACCTGGGTTATAAGGATATTCAAGCCTGAGTGCTTGTTTTTATTCATAGAGTGTGAGTGAGGATTTAATTCCTATACGAACCACATGTTTATTGGGAACATATTGCACTATTGTGTATTTTGTATCTCTTTCTCGGTCCGGTATACTGCGCTCCCTAATCGCCCTTCACATATTTTGTTTTGTAGCTCTTCTTAAATGCCTACTTTGCTCCTGTTCTTAAGCATCAGCTACAAACGCTACCCAAATCAGGGATGAGCAATTTCAATCCTTCTCAATGGTGATTATATTACAGCAAAAAATTTACAGTACAACCTCAAAGGACATATCCAATGTCCGACAAAGTCTCTTAACGGGTGATTATAATCAGCCCATGCTCAACCCTTCTATGTTACACCAACATAATCAATCTGTGAATGGCACAAATGTACCAGTGCACCAGAAATCAACTGTTCAGAAGTTCATCTCAAGCAATCTTTCTTATACTGAGCAATTGCCACATGATGAACCTCAATTACAGTATAGCTCACTTGTCACTGGTGGGTCATGGATTTCTCCAAATACTCAAAATGAGAAGTGTAATTTCAAATGTTGAACATTATCAAAATATCCTGGATTATATGTTATCACATCCTGCAACAGTCTTTCCAAAGCAAGATTCCACACTAGGTCATTTGTGGCCACTGTCCAGTACAGTTACCTAGCAACGTACTTACTGAAGAAACAAATCATAACTATCAGACAACCAGGAAATATACATATGCAAATGAACCTACATCTAGCACACAATGCAATAACGAGGCTGGCAATAGCTTTACAGGAAAACCTTCCAGATTTAGTATTCCAAGACTAGAGCTATAGCTTGCCAATTATGTACAAATGGAGAACGATAATGTATTCAGTCAATTAGAACATGAGGCAATTATTCTAGAACCTTCTGGACAATCAGGCGAAGAACTAACGTGACAAACAAAGGATATACAAACAAAAACAGAAAGGCCAGCGCAAGATACAAAATGACACAACAAAGGATATACGTTTTTAAAACCCAGACTTCACATACTTCACGTTAAATCAAAATACACGTGTTGCTTTTCATTTTATATCATAACATGTCATGTCTGGGACAAAATAACACACAGAGAATCTCTATGTCTAGTAGCCACACTAAGCATGTTTTGATGTATTCTAAATATTGATTCTTCACATTGATTTGCCTTTAGACAAATGCATGTGATTACAGTGAAATATATGTAACATTATACATCTTTATATTACAGTACATAATTATTTATTTTAAATGGTCAAACATAAGACAAATATGTACATAAATCTATATGAAAATGTCCAGACATTGAATCATACACAATGATTTGTATGGCAATAAAACTATACAAAACAATATAGTAATGTTACAAATATGACCTTCTCCAAAATTCATTATTTTATTTTATCTATGTAACCCTGTTCTCCCCCCAATCTCATATAGGGTCTATCCTGGGGAAACCTGCTCTGGTTACTCATGGTAGTGTGGTGCATACCTGCTGATAAACAGTGGCCCTGAGTCTCCTGCATGGTGTTATAGGGGAGGTCAGGACAGGCTTCTGGGGCCTTGCCCGAATCGTACTCACGGTGACAGTGCCTCCATCTCTTGCAGCCCCCAGAGATGTGGGGAGAAATCTCTGCAGGAGAACGTATCTCTTCTCCTCCCTGATAAATTTCAGTCTCAGGCAAGGAGTACCATAGGAAAAAAATGTGTGGTGCTCTCAAGACAATCCGTTGTAAGGAGAAGTATATTGGCATTTGTGGAAGACAACCCTATAGAGCTAATAACTATAAATGTCCCAAAGGATGCCGCCCGGTTGACATAAATCCCACAAGGCAAGGCAGTAATGATAATATCAATAGCTCCTGCAGGTGACCGGTAGATGAAAACACCCTTTGCTGGCAGACAAAATCAATATAGACAGCCTGGAATAAACTCACTTGGGAATCTGTGTCCACCATACGCAAGTCCAATAGATCCAGTGTCTGAGGGTTGAATGTGCCTCCATTTGTGGTAATCTTAATGCAGAAATGGAGGGAGAAAAACGGAGCACTATATCCCGCGCTTAATGCAGCAATAAAACCAACAGGAGTACGTTCCCAATAAAAAGCTATTTAATGGATCAAAAAGGGTTACAAAGCACACCAACGCGTTTCGGACCTATACAGTCCTTTATCAAGGTGAATACAATAGTTACATCCAAAGTGCAATTAATACATACCACTAGGTCGCAGGGGCCAGTTACAGTGACTTCCGGGTACGCCACGTGGTGCGGGAGCGTGACCCATGACCCGTGACGTAATCCCGTCATGCCACGCCGCCGTAATGCATATTCAATAACCAGGCATGGCGTCACTACGTGCAGGGGCCAGGGAAGCAAGGTCTACGCGTCAAACATAACACACCCACAGGCAATGCACCCTGGTCCCTGTTGTGCGCAGCGCATGACGTCACCCCGTCGATCGACATGTGACCAGCACGGTCCTAATGCATTGTGCTGCTAAGCAACTGGATCCCATGTGACCCGTGGTGGTTAAAACATAAACAAAAAAACTTTATTGAAAATACACAAAAGCACTCCCAATAGTAGAATGTATGGACATAATAAAAACTAATTTAAAAACAATCGTGAAATATCAACCTAAGATATAAGATATCCATAGATCCTCTTTGTAAATTGTATAATATTGTAAGGGTATCAAGGAACTTTGGTAGGGTAAGGGGAATAGTCTTCCACCACTCCCCGCAGAGAGGGGCACAAGTAGTGCCTATTTAAACGTAATGTCCTGAGATACAGACAGTATAAAATATATCTGACCGTGTTCAGTAGCCCCAGTAGTTGCGCTTAATAGCGGTGCACCCATTAACAAATACAGGGTGCTTATACAGTCTATGACTCAACCAGTGGGTATTGCTACATTTAAAACCATTGAAGCCCGTTAGTGCATTAACATAGCTACAAACGGAGAGCTACTGTAGTAGAGCGCGACCGCTTCTACTAGCTCTCCATTTGTAGCTATGTTAATGCACTAACGTATGTGGCAAGAAGAAAGACCACTCTAACCAGATAAAGGTGTATGGTACTATGCGTCTAGGTGAGGAAATAGCTGTAATAATGCTCAAAAAATGAGTCCACAACTAGGTGTATCGTAATGTCACTGACGTTATAAACATAATTCACATGAACTATCTGCTGTGTACAGGCATACCCCGCATTAACGTACTGTGACAAACGCCCCTCTTTTGTAGTGCTGACGTCTGTCTGGGTTCTTCCCGACACAGTCTTCTAGGGTTAATTATACAACAAACAGGATCATGCAAAGTATTATGCTGCTTAACTCAGGCTTCTGAGGCCTGCTTTATTTTCATCCAAGTAAGGTACTGCAGCTTTAACATGTGGAGGTTAGAGGTACTCAGATACTTTCATTCAGCAGTTCACATATTTCAGTGTTACAATATTTCCCACACTGTTATTTCAAGAAATAAAACCAAAATCATATAAGCAAAATCCTATCCCTTTCAGGGATCTAACTACACATCAGAATCAGTCTCTCTAACAGCTGCTGGCCAACTAAACTGGTTCCCCAGCATAAAACAATGCTCTCTTATTTAGGGTCACAAGATACAGCACAGTCTTTTAGCAACAGCAGTAACCATTTGTTTTGTCTTATCTGTTTGTGATGTCCAGGCAAATCCTCTGGTACTGTGATACGTGGAGGTGCCGTCAACCCCGACACTGGAAACAGGGGAGCAGCGATACCCCCAGCCTCCAGGCTCTAAGGAGAGAGAGTGAAATGCAAAACCTCTCTGCTCTAAATACCTGTGCATGTGATTAGAAGAGCAGGTGAGGGAGAACTAGAGCCATTGAAATCTGTGGTCTGGATTTTCCATCCAGCTGCCTGAGTTAATGGGAAGCTGTGGAACGGATCATTTTTAGCTATTCCTGCACTTTCTGCTCTAAAATGGGGCAGAAAGCTGCCTAACATCTTTGGACTATGTCACATATCCCCCTCCCCAGCTCACACCTACTGGGGTGAGCGGCCATGGACCTCACTGGGGTGAGCGTCCTACCTGAAATACTTGAGCTAACTCCTCAGTACAACATTAAATATTCACATGATACGAATATGAACTTCATTATAAATTTACCAACCGAAAAGGGCATTTTTTTTTTTTTTTTTTTCATATTGTAAGCTACCAATATTTTTTCTCTTATACTACAGCCTTGTAATCTTAAGGGCCATCAACCCTGTATATTAATTTGTAGTTTAGCTACATTTTCAACACAGAGAACCAATATAACATTGTAATATTGACAAAATGCTTATTTGCATAGTTAAGTGTCCGTGACATAGTCCACACGTGTAATAAAAAAATAAAAAATCGGTCAGTTCCCCCAAACATTTTTTTTTTTTTTTTTTTGACTTCCAGTCTATTACACCCTCTGACTTTATTTCATAGCCCGCTGCAACCTGCAAATGACTGGACTGTTTCTTTAGCTTCTGATGAGACCCTTGGACCAGATTCTCCTTGGCTCCACAGTGTGGTCCAGATTGGTGAGATATGGAACTATTCAGGCGCCGTGTTAACCTTCGTTGTTTTTTCTTTTTAATCTTTGATTTCCCTTTTGTGGCCATTACCAGGCCTTTGGGTTTTGGAGACCTAGTTGCCTCTGTACAAACGTAGTCCCTATTAACCACGTCATCAGGATCTGTCAACAAGTTTGTGTTTTCAGGAACTGCCACCCACTTGGCTAAAACATCTTCTGTGGTGTCCTGGGCGTGTCCACTAGTTTGATAATCTTCTGGACAACGTAAATGAAATTGAGGATCTGGATTTTTGAATTCCAGATCAGGGAGTATATTCTCAGGAGGGTGCCTATCTGTTTCTGGAATAACAGCAGCACAATCAAAGTCAATTCTTTCTCCTTCCTCTTTGTCATCAGTGAGGGCATTGAGTTTACTTTCCCTTGTCTCCTTTTGTGACCGTGTCTCTTTTAGCCTTGGAATCTCTTTCTCCAACTTCATCTTTATAGCAAATCGTAATATTGCAACAGCATTGAAGATACACGTATAGGAACATACAGCTTGCTTGGTTAGGAGGTAGGATTGATAGCCCGACTGAACCACTTTAGCCGCTTCTCCCATGTCCGTCATCTGTTTCAGAGCGAGGTTTAACTCTGTTTCATTTTCTCTATTCTTGACCTGCAGCTGCAGGTGCTCCATCCGGGTCTTGTCCAGCTCCAGCTGCAGCCGGGCCCCCTCATTTGCCGTGTGGTCCAGCTGCTTGTAGATATCGGCCATCTCGCTTTTATAGCGCAGTGTCAGGCAAACCACCTGACGGACGGACACCTCTCTCTTGGCGCACTGTATCTCGCGCTCAGCCATTTGCTTCTGCAGCTCTTCAACCTGATTGTGCCAGACCTCCCTCAGGGTCTTCACCTCTTTCTGGTGCTTGCTCTGGGTTTGCATCAGCGCCTCCATTTTTTGGAGCTCTGCAGTTTGTGTCGCCTGGATCGCCGCCGATTCTGTATTCTGCAGTGCTTCCTGCATTTCTAACTTTTCCTGGATCAATTGCTTCTCCACTTTTTCTGCTTGGTGAAGCTTCTCATCACCTTCACTGATCTGGTCAGTCAAGTCTGAATTTTTCTGTGTCAGACTTACATTCTCTCTTTTTACAGTCTCTAAATTACTCAGGGTATTCTCATAGGTTTCCTTCAATGTACACAGCTCTGTGCTGCGAGCGTAGACCTCATGGCGTGAGAGTTCCAGCTCTGCTTTAAGCGCGCTAGCCTCTTGCCGAGAAACCCCCAACTCTGTGATGAAGTTTTGCACATCTTTCTGGGACATCTCATAGCATAGTTTCCAGTCAGTTCTTGTTTTCTTTGATTCGCTTGGCTCTCTGCCTATGATGGTAGCAGTAGCCTTTGTCATCTCTAGGCGTGTCGTCATTCCTGGGACGATTGCGCCAGGCCCTATGGGCTGTTGCTCATCTCGGCGCCTTTCTGACGCATGTCCTGACAGTGCAGGTTCAAGTGGCTCGTTCACTTCCCCTGTGACTTGAGGAACAGTTTTCTTTCTTTTTGCTTTATTAGCTCCAGAGATATCAGTGGTACTGGGCACACACTCACTGTTATCAGCTTCCACATCTTGCTTGCACTCACAGGGCGTTGCTTGCTTTTGCAGCTGTTTGTCTTTGAAAATTTTGGGGCACACATCTTCCATGTGACCTACTTCACGACAGGCCCAGCATACTAAATTCATCTGTGGATACGGCTCTCCTCCAGGGTCGTGATCATAGTATGGCCTGAAGGGACACTGTTTTGTATGATTACGTACATTACACAACAAACATTTCACGTCGGCCATTTTAGAAACCCGGCAGGGACAATTTGCTAGCTGCAATTTCACTCACTTCAGCAACTTGCATACAGCACTTGCTAGCTGCAAATTCACTCACTTCAGCAAAAGGCATTAGCTTTACAAACAGCACTTGCTAGATGCAATTTTTTTTCTCTTCAGCAAAACATTTTGGTTTTCTGTTTGGGTTCAGGGTGCTATTGCATCCACACTTCGCACATTCTCTGTGTATGCTAGAAGCACAACTGATATACCCAGTGGGACAGACTTCACTCATAGCATCTGTACTTTAGTTCAGCTGGGCGGCCATTTTAAACCCCCGCATTTATTTGCAAACCCACAGACTTTTTAGTGTCGACCCGCATTCTCCACCATATGTGACAAACGCCCCTCTTTTGTAGTGCTGACGTCTGTCTGGGTTCTTCCCGACACAGTCTTCTAGGGTTAATTATACAACAAACAGGATCATGCAAAGTATTATGCTGCTTAACTCAGGCTTCTGCCTGCTTTATTTTCATCCAAGTAAGGTACTGCAGCTTTAACATGTGGAGGTTAGAGGTACTCAGATACTTTCATTCAGCAGTTCACATATTTCAGTGTTACAATATTTCCCACACTGTTATTTCAAGAAATAAAACCAAAATCATATAAGCAAAATCCTATCCCTTTCAGGGATCTAACTACACATCAGAATCAGTCTCTCTAACAGCTGCTGGCCAACTAAACTGGTTCCCCAGCATAAAACAATGCTCTCTTATTTAGGGTCACAAGATACAGCACAGTCTTTTAGCAACAGCAGTAACCATTTGTTTTGTCTTATCTGTTTGTGATGTCCAGGCAAATCCTCTGGTACTGTGATACGTGGAGGTGCCGTCAACCCCGACACTGGAAACAGGGGAGCAGCGATACCCCCAGCCTCCAGGCTCTAAGGAGAGAGAGTGAAATGCAAAACCTCTCTGCTCTAAATACCTGTGCATGTGATTAGAAGAGCAGGTGAGGGAGAACTAGAGCCATTGAAATCTGTGGTCTGGATTTTCCATCCAGCTGCCTGAGTTAATGGGAAGCTGTGGAACGGATCATTTTTAGCTATTCCTGCACTTTCTGCTCTAAAATGGGGCAGAAAGCTGCCTAACATCTTTGGACTATGTCACAGTACGCAATGGGACCGGAGCATGTATGTAAAGCGAAAATGTACTTAAAGTGAAGCACTACCATTTTCCACTTATCGATGCATGTACTGTACTGCAATCGTCATATACGTGCATAACTGATGTAAATAACGCATGTGTAACAGGCTCTATAGTCTACCCGCTTGTGCACAGCTTCGGTACAGGTAGGGAGCCGGTATTGCTGTTCAGGACGTGCTGACAGGCGCATGCGCGAGCTGCCGTTTGCCTATTGGGCGATATGTACTTACTCGCGAGTGTACTTAAAGTGAGTGTACTTAAAGCGGGGTATGCCTGTATATGCTGTTTGTAAAGTGGATAGGTCCCCACTAGCAATAATACATACAGCTGACAGACATAAGTAATAGCAGTCTCAATGGTCTTATAAAAACAGTCAGAATTATGCATGAACAGTGGAAAAAGTCTTGCAGATAGATCCATATAAATCCATGATCCTAAATGTGCAAAGCAACAAAGTCTCGTTGGCTATAGTTACGTGCTCTCAAAGGGAGAGAGAATCATGGGGTCCTGCCAAGCGTTCCCACTCCTAGGCGTTTCGACCCTTGTCTTAAACTTGGAGTGGTAAGGCAGCTAGAGCGACGTGCAGTTTAAAAAGAGACATCAATGGGAACGATCAGCTGATTACAAAGGCTGCTCAGGTGTACATCTGATCGCCTATGTGTTCCACCGTGGAACGCAAGGTGCGTGAGACGTCAGCAGGGTCGCCGCCATGATGACTTCCCCGTTCTGATTAACATGGTAACACACAGAGCCGTCGGGGGTCAGATCAATTCATCCAATCACGTGTCATGATGACGTAGCCATCCAGATTAGCATGTAACCCATGGAGGCTTCAATGATTGGCCCCATCTGCGCATCGAGAATATTGTGCAAGTAAAGTTCTTAGCAGTTTTTGCACGTAGCCGGCACTCCGCATGCATCATAATGACGTAGGCATCCAGTTTGACATGGCAACCCGCAAAGACTTCAGTGATTGGTCCTGTCTGCGTATCGGGAATAATGTGCAAATTAAGTTCTGAGCAGTTCTTGCTCATATCTGGCACACAGCATGCTAGAGGGGAGTAACAAAGAGAGTATGTATTGTGTGCCCTAATAAGAATATAATATATACTGCATACAGTAGCTACTGTAGTATAAAGAATAGCCATGCAAAACTAATCCTAAAAGATAACGGTTAAGATGAAATTAAACCAAATATCTTATAGCGAAAGATAGACAAAAGGAAATACAGAGAAAAGCATACTTTAAAACAGAAGCAAGAAAAAGGACTAGCCAGGAAAATAATACCTTAAAAAGAGGCCAAGCAAGGACAAAATATACACATAAGCAAAGTGATCTACAAAAACATGGAGAAGCCCAGATAATCATTCAGGCCATGAGGAATCATGGAGTCCATCTGAATGATACATCTGAACTCCCTACGCAATAAAGCCTTCTCCAGGCCCCCACCGCGTATTCCTAAGGATACCTTCTCAAATGCAAAGGCTAGTAGTAATGTATGATCTGAGTCATGCTTAAGCAGAAAATGTCTGCCTACTGGTGTTATTTTTTTATGTGCCAACTGAGAGTGGGTAAATGCTTTGACTATATTTAATTTATTTATAGCTGAATTATTGATCGTTTAGGTATAACTATTTTTTCTTTGTTTAGGATTCCAGCACATGTTTCCCACATGCATGTGCATTATACTGTATATCTAATTTATATATTTATTTCCTATCAAGATGCTATTTAACAGAAAAGAGAAAGTGGTCCCTGTTGAATGCATTCAGTGCAATGGTATATGAAATGTTTTCAATTTAAAACCCTTTTATTGGAACTTACTCTGTTACTAGTTGCAATATTGCAATATTCTGTTACTAATGCAGCCACCTGACATTTATCCTGCAGCAAACAGGTGGTAATAGAGTTCTATAGCACTAAAACTTGTTCACATAAACTCCAGATTCACTAATTGGATCTGAAACACAAAGAATATCACACACATTGCATCTAAAAAACGAGTGAAAACGCGCACATAGAGAATTGGAAACAAAAAACCTTTACATGATCATGATGCTCAGGTAGGTGGGTTCCGCAGGGTTAAAATTTTATATCTAGTGAGGATAATAAAATAGGACAAGATGCTCCCTTAAAGTATACTGTATGTTACAATGACTAAATTGTGATCTTTTACAGTACATTAAATACTTTTTATATCTTCTCCCATTGCTACATACAAATGTAATTCAAACACAGGTTATTGAAACCAACTAATTCTATTTTTTTTTTTTTACGGCAGTATAGTTTGAACATGCACCTACTCAAACAACACATAAGAAAATAGTTACCGCTCGAATAATTGTGCATTCATAATTTTTAGAATAATACTCTATTTTTGTTCTCCTGAATGATAGGAGTGTAATATTTCCTATAACAGACAAAAAAGATGAGAACAAAATGAGAACAAAATAAAAACATATAATATTCAGCCATATGAGCAACAATTGAGCTGATATTGTTTTTCCTCAGTACACCAAAGGGGTGCACTCAATCTTACCCAAGAAATAGAGAAATCTGCCTTTTCCTTTCATTGCATGGAGCAGCTGCCAAATATGCTTCAAAAACTTTTTAAATTGTACTTCAATTGGATTCTACAGGAACCTCATGTTAAAGAGAATCCAGTGGCATCTGGAATGATTACTTGATAGAACAAAACACTGAAATTGCAGAGAGTTGGTTTAATGGAGGCCTAGGAAAATACATGTTTCACCCTTCACTATTGGGGTGACTGAAAAACGAATATGCCTGAGTGGCCCCAAGAAACTGGAGATAAGTACTGTAAAATGCAATATTAGTGGTTTTAAGGAAAATCAAACTGAAGAGAGATTGTTTTATTGAAGCTCACACAAAATGGCAATTGGTTCAGCATGGCAGGTTTAATGGTTATTAAAGGAGTAGTTGTCTTGGTGGTGGTAATTATTTCTACATATGTTACATTACAGTTCTCATTCTTCAGTCTGATACAAATTGCAATGTAAATAAATCCAGTTTTGTTCATAGTACTCACCCACTGTGAATATGTTAGAAAATTAGAATCTCATCTCTGGTACTGAATATTCGCTTGTCACGATTACAGTTTGGATTAAGGTACACATTCAAACACATTTATTAAGACAACCCTTATTAATATAGATGTGCAAGCGTACTCAAGTTCGCTTCAGCTATGTTTCGATTGAACTTGAAAACTCAAAATAGTTTGTTAGAGCTTTTTACCTTAAAAAGGTCCAAACTGTCAAAGTCTCGACGAAATTCAATATTTTCTATAGACTTGGTCACTTTCAATCGAAATTTGCCAGAAAGGAGCCAGCCCTGAAATATGATTTTGCAGGAGAGCTAGAGAGCGATGTAATACTATAACTGTAAAATTGTGCGAAAGGTTTTCATTTACTAGTGCAAGATTATAAGAAGAATAAATAATAATCATTTCCAGCACATATCAATATCTGCAATATAATAAGTTTTTGCCTTTTTTTGTCAGAGAAAGGGTCCAATCAACAAGTCTTTACAAAAGGAATGTCCCTAAAGTGTCTCATGAGTGATAAACATTAACTGACACATGCTTGTTCCCCATGGATTGTATTTTATATGCTCAGAGAGAAACCAATGGATCAGTAAGAAAGATTATAGGGTGACAAACCAATAAAATGTTTGTTTTTTTAAATGCAGTGTTGCTTTTGGAACATTTGTTATGGTGAATATGATGGTAGCAAAGATTAGGAGCCAGGCAAACCAAGTTGAGATGCAATTTATTGCAAGCTACAAAGTTTCAAGACACAAGCAGCCAACATTCCAGTGTTTGCTGGACCTTCGTCGTGGAAGCAATAATGCCCCTTCTTACATTCCCTCACCCCCTTATGTGATCGTGTTGTTGGTCTGTACGTCCGGGTTGTGACACGAGCGGACGATTGTACATCTTGTTGCTATCTTGGTGCCTGAATTCCCGTTATGACGTCGCACATGTTGACGGGTCGTCACAGAAACCACCAGAGTCTAGAATTAAGTCATTCCCCATTATTGCATCATGATGGTGATCCGATCAGGAATGACTTAAATGTTAAGGGAAACAAATATGTACATATACATAAAATGTATGCAAAGCATGAAAGATCCTGTGAATCCATGACAAGGTACCCATACACATAAATAAATAGGTAAATAAACACCAGAGGCTGCCTCGGAAAATATGCAAATTTGACAAAAGTAGGAAAATATAAGAACAACATATACAGTCTGCTTTCCGCTCTCGAGCTGTCCAAAATCTTCTATTGAAGTCCCTTGCTGCTGTGTGTGTGGAGCACCTCCCCAAAACGCTCCTAAGAAGGGGACTACCAACAGGAGACCCATAAGACAAGGAAAAATACACACAAAGCGCACTGAGGATTAATGTAAAACCAATAATGTACTGGATGTATAACCATAAAATAGAGCCTCCAATGAGAAATGGATAATTAAAATGTTTGATTTATAATAAGAAGTCTATTAGACCACATACATAAAACAAAACCAACTGTTCAAATTCTGTTCCAGTGCTGCTAAATACACACGCTATAAATAAATGACACACATATATGACAAATATACAGACCCACTGATCACAGAAACTACCCAAAAAGCCGTGATACTCCACATAAAGAAATCAGAATACCAAAAGCTGGTAAATCAATATGAAATACAAACCTGTAGGACTTGCAGCGTGACTATTTGGTATACCTTATTAAGTTCCCATGCAGCCTGATAAATTGTATGTAGGTAAAAATACACTCCAGCTA
The DNA here is from genome assembly GCF_040206685.1 of Ascaphus truei. Taxonomy (NCBI): domain Eukaryota; kingdom Metazoa; phylum Chordata; class Amphibia; order Anura; family Ascaphidae; genus Ascaphus; species Ascaphus truei. Next base: position 317,945,940 of record NC_134485.1, read on the forward strand.
AAGACTCACTTATTGAGCATAAATCCAAAATCAATACAGGGGACACACCACGATTCTTATTCAACACTGTTTAAATTTTAAACATCCGGTCTGTATGTTGAGACTCATGGGTATTGAACATATCCCTCCCTCCCCCCTTCATAGGGGGGTCATAGAGATAGAACACTACTCCAAAGGGAAAGCTACTGGAATTTTTACTTGGATACAGTACACCCGACGGTCTCAGACATTTTGATGCTCACGTGTTGCTGCTACCATTCAGCCGCCGGGACATTTTGCCACCTGGACATTTGGCTGTCGAAGGTAATGTGTCCCTTAACCTTAAAAACCTTAACCCCTTACCCTAAAAACCTTACTCCTTTAACCCCTTACCCTAAAAAATCTTACTCCCTTAACCCTAAAAACCTTAGCTCATTACCCAAACCTTAACTTCTTACCCTTAACCCCATACCTCTGTAACTGCCTGTGGGATGAGCTTGCACACACACATTGCCCCCTGGCAGGTTCCTCTGCAATGTGCTCTGGACATGTGTCTGTGATGAACATGAGAGCAGCCAATAATAAAGACTGTGGAGGAGGAGGAGCCTTTAAAAAAGGGGGGTGGCCATGTTGAATCAGATCTGCACGAACTTGAGTGCTATCAGGTTAGGTCGAGGTCTGCAGAGAGTACACGTGTGCACGTGGCAGAAGGAGAAAAGAGTGACAGTTCTGGACGTGGACGAGAGATCAAGTGCCACCGAAGAGAACGCTAAATGGCTATAAAAGCACAGTGGTACTAAAGCTCCCTTTTCAAAGAACAGGCCTGCAACAGGTTCAGTACACAACGAGCTCCCATGGTGTGCTGGCACCATCACAAGCCAGCCTACCCAGGATTGGGTGGCTACTACACACTCACACTGACTCAGACCCGTGCAGCGTTATTGGAGGTTCTGCAGTAACCTGTAATACTGTGTGTAGTGATCCTCATCCTAGGGTCTACAAGGTAACAGAGTCAGTAAGGTATAAGTAAACTAATTGTATCAGCCATACTGTGTCTGTATTCTTCCTGCCATCTGACCGTAGGCCACGGTGGCCCAGTGTAACGCTCGTGCTGCCCGCAAACCTGACAAGACCCCGGTATTGAGGTGGAGAAGAGAGAACCCACACACCCACAGCAGCGGGGGCGTCGGAGTGGGGTATTGTGCATAGCCGGGTCTTGGGCTGTAGAGAAGGGTTAGTCGGGTACTTGCCGGATCCTGGGTTATGGAGGGTACCGTAGTCGAGTCCGTAAGCCAATGGTCTGGGAGTGGAGAGAGCCGCGTAGTGGGTGTCCGTTTGTCGAGTACGAGGAGAAGAGAGGTAAGCGTAGTTGAGTCCGTAAGCCAAAGGTTGAGATTCAGAGAGGGTACGTAGACAGGCCAGGTCAGGAACGAGGAGACTGGAAAAACACAAGAGAGTGCCAAGCGCAAAACCAGACAGCACGGAGCTACAGAAGATTATGCTGAGCACTGACTGAGTGGGAAGGCAGGAAGTACCTGGCAGCAGCCAATGAGGGAGGAGGAGGAATGGAGGTGCGTCCCCAGTGGGGAGTGGGATAGGAGAGGAGGCCGGAGGGCATCAGGACCTATTGCGTCGCTTGGGTGGGTGCGTAGCGTGGCGTCCTGCGATGGCCGGGGCTACCCACGGCTGTAAAGGCACGAGAGGCGCGGGTCCGCACACACCCCGTAATGTCGGCGGGCGCGCGGCCCGGAAGAGACCCAGCAGACGCTGGATGAGTAGAGGGGCCCGACCACGCCAGAGCAGGGCGGAGAAGAGAGACAGCAGCGGCTGCGGAGGATGAGGTAGGAGCGGAGGGGTCCCGCTGAGCAGCCTGCGCCCCCCGGTCCCTTACACCCAATAAGTTATTTATGGGGGGCTCAGGCCCCAATCTCAGCAATATTAATAAGTCTGGGAACTTACCTCCTTATCCTAAACCGGCAAAACGGCGGCAGCAAAATGTCCCTCGGCTGCTGAATGTCTGCAGCAAAATGGCCACATCTAATACTCCCATTCTGACACCTGTGATAATGATGTTTTGGAGAAAGAGAGAGAGCATATCCTATTAACCTATTTCCCAGGTATCTCATTGGTACCCATTATTTGTGCGCAGGTGTCTTCCCACGTGTCTGGGGGGCTTGAACGCCACCTTTAGGTATGATCTAAACAACATCAGGTTAAACCCCTGTGCTAACCTGAACTGACTTTAGTGCATACAGTATGCAATATCAGGGATAATGCCTCTTTTGCATATCATTAACAGTCGGACACAAAATAACCATACGTTATTTAAAGGCATAGCACTGGGTTACAGTTAGGTCATTTGTTTTAGTGCATAGAAGTTAGGTTAATCATAATGTAAATGTAGGCTAAATAGCGGATCTTAGTACATCTGGGCCTATGATAACATGGGCTGCATTGAAAGCTGTGTATGAAACACTGTGAGCTTCCAGGAGCAGAATCACTATTACCAATTGTTTCATAATGTTTGTATGTAGTTTATTTTTTGTTATTGCCCTTAATCCTGTTGGGACCATTGAAATAAAATTTAATACTAATAATAATAATGTTAGATTACAAAAAACATTGAAATTTGTAAATACTCCTAGTTTCTCTTTACTAAACTGAATGGCAACATAAAGGATAGTAACATAGTAGGTTAGGCCTACTTGGAGAAGGGGTGGCTCAGGGGTTAAAGACCCTGACTTCATCAACAATACATCACAGAGTTCAAAGCAGGTGGAACTTGGTTCAATTCTTAGTCTCAACACCTTGGACATCACTTTATATCTCCCTGTGCTTCAAGCACCAAGAACATAGATTGTCAACTCATCTGGGCAGGGAAGGTGTCTGTAAAAATTCTATGTTCTGCATACTGTACACTGTACTCTAATTGTGAAGTGCTTTGAGTCCCATTTGGAGAAAAGTGACGTATGAAAAAAAGTTATTGTCGTTAATTTGCCCTATTTCCTAAGCTCTGTAAAATCTTTAGATTTCATTTGATGGTCATCTTTTTTTCCATCCTATTTACGATACCTGCTGTATAATATCTTGAGCATTTTTTTAAATCCCTTTACTTTGTCAATGTTCACAAGTTTTGTTGGGGAACGTTTACATGCATCCACTACCCCAGAGGAACACAATCTTTTTCTCCTGCGCCCTCCTGCCATCTGTCCCCCTCTCTGAGACCCAGTGGATCACGTCCCTTCCTCTCTGATTACGGCGATGCGGTTACGGTTATTGCACTGATCCATTTGTAGGTGTCTCCTTCTTTCAGTAAACCCTAACCTCTTCCACAGGGCTAAAGGACACTACCATCACTTGCCATGGCAGTAGAGAAAGAAAGCTGGGTAGCCGTAATGGTCCTCACCCGATGAAGGACCCGAGAGGTTCGAAGGCTTGTAACATATCAACTACTTGTTGGTCCTATAAAAGGTATCATACCACCTAATCCCTCTCTCTCCTTTACTTCTTCCATGCTGTAAAGTAACAAAGGAGGGAGAAAGAGTATGTACTGTAGTGTGATACCATTCAGTGGACCAACAGATAGTTGGTACGTTACAAGCTTTCGAACCTCGCAGGGTTCTACATCAAGTATGGCAGCAACACAGAAACAGAGGATATTATGTATAGTATTGTGGAGAGATTGTATCTAGTTACAATTGATATGGAGAGGAAGGGAGACAATGTAATAGGGGAGGTGCTGTCAGGCCAGTGTGAAAATTAACAGAAGCATAAGAGTCTGCAATCTATTGTTATTTAATAGTGACTTAGACAAGCAGGAGACATAGGAGTACTGAAACTACCCTGTACTGTATGTATTTCTGGGATGCTCTCCATCAGAGTTTTTTGGCGGATATGGTATATGTATTAGCCTTAATAAAGGCCTTCTAGGATCATAACTATCTATCCATGAAATGTCTGTGAATTGACTGTTTAACCCTGTTCTTTTAATGTAACCATGTATTTTTATAACTGTGTCCAGGACATACTTGAAAACGAGAGGTAGCTCTCAATGTATTACTTCCTGGTAAAACATTTTTTTATAAATAAATAAATCACATCGCAAAATACAAAATGGCTGCCTCTAGACACATGAGAATAAAAGGCAGATATCGCAATGATTTTAATTTTGAAAAGCTCCTATAATGTACAGTACATGTAGTTAGCTACCTTTTGAGACCATATTTTAAAAAGAGTGTAACCTGCCTGCAGTTCATAATGAGAAATATTATGGGTTTCACCTTGTGCTTACAAGACCGAAAATACACCATTTTTTTTAAGCATTGAGAATTTGAATGATAGACAGTGGGATAACATATGGTTGTTAACCAGCCAACAGTAAAATGCTTATAACATCCATGACAAGTGTATAATAGAAGTCAAACTTCCCTTTTATTCTGCTTCAGTTGTGCTGACACAATTTGCAATTTTAAAAAGTCAATGCTATTTTGATATTTGTCTCTACACTGCCACCCAAAGAATATTTATAACATCTTCCGCTGTGCCAGTGACAGCGCAGACAAAGGGAGAGAAACTGGTGTTATCTGTGATGTCACTTTAATGTCTTGGTGAAAGTAGATTATATCCCTATGGGTCTCGTCAACAATGTTACATGTAGCTACGGTACCTCCTCTCTTCTCATACCCCTGTCTCTTATTCCTGCAGTGCATGGAGGGAGATCTGATACATTTTACTTTAAAACAGATAGAAAACACCCACATAAACGTATCCTAGGAGAGGGGAGTCATATATTAAGCAGCAGTGGGAAAAAAATGATTTGTACTAAAAAATAAAAAATAAAAATTAATGATATAATTGTAAGATAATTGAGGTCTGCAAAGCGTTAGCTTGCACTGCAGGACCAATTCGGTCCTACTGTATGTGTCACACAGACCTGGAGACGGGACATGGGTCGACCTTACATCTCCAAATGCATAAAGTAAACATAGTGTCCAGATCAAATTTGGAAAATGAGCTCCTTTTAGTGATGTGTTTCCTGTTCTCTGTTGCTGTATGAGAAAACTGACCATTATTCAGAAAATCCCTTTTAATTTTCATTGAAACTTTACAGCAGTTTGAGATTCTTTTTCCCCAGGGTTAAAAAAAAAATCCAGGCAATCTATTCTTCTAATATAATCTTGTGCATTAGAATGCAATTGTATCAGTCAATATATAAATGACCCTTTCAGGATTTCCAGCCTGCACTTGGCAAGTAAATACAGTACAAAGAAAAGAAAGAAAGCTCCCTTTTCTTTGTTCATCATTAACCCCATCCCTGCCAGCACCACCTCCACACCCTTTATTGCAGTTTTTGTTCCGTTATCACACATGTCACAATTTATTGGTTCCCCACTTCAATATTGGTGTAGTGCAAGGTACACAACTTGACCTTTTTAGGCCATTCTACCTTCCTCTGTGCAAGTAAATACAGTATGTTGAACGAGAGATATCCATTTTTTTTAACGTCCTTCTTCAGTAATGCATTTTAGGCCCTTCAAGCAGGGAATGGGTAACATTGCTGATGATTAATCTATCCCGGTTGCCTTCCCTTGTCTCTAAAGAATGTTACATTCTACCAGTTGTGTAGATCAGGGTAGCTCAACTCCAGTCCATCAGCACAGATGGCTCAGTGGAAGACTGATTGACCCACCTGTGCAGAAGCCTGAAATGATTGAGCCACCTGTGCCGAAGGAGGGATATCCTGAAAACCTGACCTGTTGCTGGGGCTTGAGGACTGGAGTTGACCACCCCTGGGGTAGATGACTCTTGGAGTATTCTCAACTAATTTAAATGAGTCTTTTTTATAGAAATAAAGCCCCCATGTAGCATGGGAATGATAAAAAAAAACTCATAACCTCAAAATCTGGCCTCTTTGTGCGGCCCGCGATGACTCTGGCCGGGCGCCAGTTAATTAAATAAAATGTAAAAAAAAATAAAAGTTCAAAAAAAGTTTTAAAAAATGGCGGCGATTCCCCCCCTCACCCCCCAGGTTTTGCGGTGCGCGTGTCGGCAGCGGTGCGCGGGGGCAGCAGCAGCATGAGGAGGATGCGGCAGCCGTGAGTATTTTTTTTTTCAATAGCTGGATGTGCTGGGCTTTAGAGTAGAAGGGATTGGTTGGAGGTCATAGCATGCCGGGGGTGGGGCTTAGTACCGGGAAGAGGATGTGCTGAGCTAAGGTGTGTGTGTATGTGTGTGTTGCTGCTGCAGGGGGGGAGTGGAAAACGGGCTGCTGCAGGGGGGGGTGGGTTGGAAAACGGGCTGCTGCGGGGGGGGGGGGTGAAAAACGGGCTGCTGCAGGGGGGTGGGTGTGAAAAATGGCCTGCTGCAGGGGGGGTGGGTGTGAAAAATGGGCTGCTGCAGGGGGGGTGTGAAAAACGGGCTGCTGCAGGGGGGGTGGGTGTGAAAAACAGGCTGCTTCAGGGGTGGGGTGATTGTAAAAAATGGGCTTGTCATGGAACAGAAATACCCATGTCTGCCTTCTCTGTTTCAGCCCCCATTCCCTTGGCAGTTCCCCCTGCTAGCTGCACTAGGATTTCACTTTCCTTGCAGTTCACTCCCAGTGCAGATGGAATGGATACATTATGTAGCCCTTTTTCCTTCCAGTCTGTCATACCCCTGGTTGCTCTGGCAACATCTCCAGTCCTCCCAGCTATGGGCTTTCCCATTTTCCCCCTCTGTCTTTTGCTGACAGTTAGTGCAGTCTCACTGAACCTTTAGTGTGACCCTTGCCCCTCACTTCCTTTTCCACCATAACCTCTGGATGAGTGAGCACTCTGCTGTAAACTCCTGTACTGGTAGGATTATCTTTTTCACCTGCCTTTAACTACCAAGCACCCTCAGAGGGACATTATCCCAACACCTACATCTCTACACAAGTACCTGTTTTTTACCTGCTTTCCACAAATAAAGTAAAGAAAAGAAACCGACTTGTGCTTGGAAAAGAGGGCTGAGTTGACACTATCTGGGCTAAATCATCTTACATATGACCCTGGCTTTCAGAATAGTGAAAAAGATATTGTGTGCCTTACAGACACTTACAGGAGCTGCTACTCCAGACTCCATGATAACACAGAGCAGTCTCTGCAGACAAAAAAGCACCAAGCAGCTTACACTGCACCAACAGCCTTTCAGACAGGGCAGCAAGCTTTAACCAGCAAACAACCTTGCACACGAGGCAGCAGCTTTGCAGACAAACAGTGCTCCTTACACAAACCCTAATTGCCTTTCTCTGTCTGAGTTCACCCTCTGCACAGCCCCATAGTGAGGAGCCACCATCTCACCTACCCCTGCGCATGTCCCCACGGCTAGCGCCATCAAGGGCCACGCTACCGGACACCCGCCAGGACACGGGTCAGAGCCACCGGACACCTGTGAGTACAGCTACCCCTACGCTGCACGCTGCAGGACACTGCTCGGCGGACATCATCTGAGGCAGACGCCCACCGCTGACACAGGTAAAAGACCGCAAGCCACACACACTGGCTAAAGGCCTACACACACCTACAACATGGCAGAACTCAGAGCCTCACCAGACATCACACAGGAGAGTGACCACTCAGACACTGAGACCGCTGCGCAACTGCAACAGACGCAGGCAAACCCAAGGCACAAACGGACAGTCACACTGACACAAAAGGCCCGCGAAAAATATGTGACTGACATTGAAGCGCACCGCGCTAAATTAGAGTTGGCCTGGAACACTACCACACTTGGGATACGCAATGTCGCCGCCGCTGGCAATTCTGTACAACAGCTCGAGCAGGCAATAACTCAATTAAAGATAGACCACTTATGCTACCAAGGGCTATCAGAGGCATACGTCACTTACTTGGCCAGGGACAATACCGGCGAAAGCTTACAAGAAAGGGACTTACAGCACAATACTGACTTGACATGTGACAGCCGCGTGCGAACCGCTATCGCAGACGCCCAAAGCGAGAGAAAAGAGCTACTCCTGGAGACCGCATCGCACGCGCTCAGGCACATCCAGGCACTCATCAAGGTCAGCAAGATCAGCGCAATCTAACGCGTCCAGCGCAAGCACAAACGCTACCAAGGCGCGAGCCACCGCAGAGGCTGCGCGTGCCAGGGCCAAATATAGTCACAGTGAGGCAGCCATAAGAGCAGGAAGAGCGCGCATAGAAGAGGAGGAACAGACAGCCGCCGCTAATGCCGCCGCCGCCACTGCTGCCGCTAATGCCGCTAATGCCGCTACTGCCGCAGCCACTATGCGTAGGAAAGCCAAATTTGATGCGGAACTAGAGGCACTTAACCAAGAGAAGGAAGCCGCCGCCGCCATAGCCCAAGCTGAAGTCCTAGAAGCAGCCGCGCAACAGGACGGCGGGGAGCACCCGTACAGACGGATAGCCTCAGAGGATCCAGCCCAACGCACTGAAGACTACGTAAGGAGCCTCTTCAGTGTAAACACCAGCGCACCAGCGCACCAGCGCACCAGCGCACCAGCGCACCATCTCAACACGGAGGGAGTAACTCTACAGACACCGAAGACTTGCTAGGTCCACGAGGAGAAGACGCTGCTCCATCAATGGTACATGCTGCCTGGGATAGCCACAGCCGCAACAGTGATCCACACACCAGCGCGCACACGGATGCACTACAACGGGCTCGCCATCCAGGTACACCCACACGGGAAAACACAGCCCCTCACACCGACCAGCAGTCATCACGCATCCACGCCAAGGAAGAGGCGACCGCACGGACCCTCCCAGCAACTACCTCAGAACAGGACAAACACGCCGATGCCTCAGGCCTGACAGACATAGCCAAGTACATGATCCGGCGTGACCTGGTGCAAGCAGGACTCATCAGCTTCGACGACCGCCCTGAGAACTACCGGACGTGGAAGTTCACATTCAAAGACGCAATCAACAGCTTGGACTTCTCAGCAAGGGAAGAGCTCAACCTGCTATTCAAGTTCCTGGGGAACGAATCCAGGGAGCACGCGAAGAGACTTCGGGCGGCAAATGCGCACCAACCCCAAGTAGGTCTTGACGTAGTGTGGGAAAGGCTAGAAGAGTCCTACGGTAGCTCCGAAGCAGTCGAGGATTCGCTCTTCAAAAGAGTCGACAGCTTCCCCAAGATCACAACTAAAGACTACTCGAAGTTACGAGAGCTTGGGGACCTGCTGCAAGAACTGGAGTTCGCAAGGAAAGACCATTCCTTAATAGGTCTCAACATCTTAGACTCAGCTTGTGGAGTGAGACCCATCCTGGATAAGCTACCCTTCAACCTCCAAGAAAGGTGGATTTCACAAGGTTCCAAATACAAAAGGGAGAAGCAAGTCGTCTACCCCCCATTCTCAGTCTTCTTGAGCTTCATTCGCGAAGCAGCAAGGACGAGGAACGACCCCAGCTTCATCTTAGGGGAGCAGACCACATCCAGCGCCAGCCACCCGAGGAACGAAAGGTCAGCAGCGAGAAACAAGGACTCCAGAACACCCATCTCGGTCCACAGGACGGACGTGCCCCCTACGACCCACGCGAGTCCCGGCCAGACGGCCGACAGGGACAAGAAACCAAGGGACCTCAACAAAGAATGCCCTATTCACAAAAGGCTGCATCCGCTTAACAAGTGTATCGGATTCAGAATGAAACCCATAGAGGAGCGAAAGAACTTACTCAGGGAATGGGGAGCTTGTTTCAAATGTTGTGCTTCCACAACTCATTTATTCAAGAACTGCAAAGAAGCTATGAAATGCACAGAGTGCAATAGCGACAGGCACATAGCCACTTTACACCCGGAAGCTATGAAGCCCAAAGCAAGCAAAGCCCCTAACCCTTCGACAAAGCAGGGCGGGGAGGAAGAAGTGGGAGATACACCCCCTACGACGTCAGTAGCGTCCAAATGCACAGAGGTATGTGGAGAAGGAAACAACGGTAGATCTTGCTCTAAAATATGTCTGGTAGCAGTGCACCCAGAGGGACAACCCCAAAGAGCTAAAAGGATGTATGCAATCATCGACGACCAGAGCAACCGATCGCTGGTCAGGTCAGAATTCTTCGACATGTTCAATATACAAGACAGTGCTTCTCCTTACACTCTCAGAACGTGCGCAGGGCGAATGGAGATTACAGGGAAAAGAGTGAATGGCTACACCATATGCTCAATAGACGGCAAAGTGAACATGCCCCTTCCCACACTCATCGAGTGCAATCACATGGCAGAAGATAGGAGTGAGATCCCCACACCAGACGTGGCGTGACACCATCCCCATCTAAAAGCTATTGCCGATCGTATCCCACCACTAGACGAAGGCACCCAGATCATGCTACTTGGCAAGGACATCATGAGAGCACACAAGATCCGTGAACAGCGAAACGGGGACCACAACGGCCCAAGCGCTCAAAGGCTCGATCTAGGATGGGTGGTAGTGGGAGAAGTATGCATAGACAGGATACCAGGACCCGACAACGTAGACGCCTTACGAACAAACGTGTTGGAGAACGGTCGTGCATCCCACGTCAAACCTTGTCCAAACCACTTCCAAGTCCACAAGAAGCTCGAGACCAAAAGGAACTATGAAGACGCGCTTGTGACAGAAAAATACTCTGATGACCTAGGGCTTACAACCCAACCAGAACAATGGCACCACATGCCCACAGATCAAAATCCTGCAGATCACGCCACCAGATCATTACCCACGTCTCAACTGCAGAACACGTCGTGGCTCACAGGACCAACATTTCTTGCGCAGCCCGCGGAAACACCACCAACCCCAGTTGGCGACTTTGAACTCATGGATCCCGAGAAGGATACGGAGATAAGGCCCCCACAAGTATCTGTGTTACTCACTGTCAGGAATCGGCGTTCTCCTCGCTTCCCACACAGAGCACCCCCTCTCCGCAGGGAGCCCCTGGACCCACAAAACAATCCTGCCTTACCGTCCTCCACGGCTCCTCGCCCCTGCCGCCGTCGCGGGATCACACCCCTCGGCGATTCCTCTGCTCAGCGCCGGGCGCGCCCACGCCCTCCTACACGCACACCTACACGCACGCCAGCCTCATGCATTCCCAGCTAACAGAGCACACGCCTAACAGAGCACTTTTAACCACTGCTCCTGCAGTGAGGCGTCACCCCCAAGCATCGCACAGTTCCATGCAAATCAATGATTACACTCAGCTGGGCTGTAACACCTCCCTCCTATCAGGGAGGACTCCTTGCAGTCCTCCAGGCCTTCCCCCTTTTCCCATTGGCCTGCCCAGCTTTATTATACCTGTGCTTCCCATCACTCGTCGCTCGACATAGTTCTGTATGGAAGCATTTGACTACTCTCTCAGTGACTCCTCAGGTATTGACGCGGATTGGACGACTACCCCCTCTGGCTCTCGACTTCGGCTCTACTTGGACTTCGTGACTTCTGGCATCCCTGTAACACGGCTTATACCTTCGATCATCCGCAACTCTCCTATCCCTGATCTTGGCAACGGCAATAACTACTCCTCCTCTACTACCGGAACCGGCAAGTATTGTCTTCATTACTATACCTGGCATGGCAACACTAACACCACACTCCGGACGCACTCCCTTTGCTGCGGGTGCGTGTATCCCTACGTCCCACCTCAGCACAGGGGACGGGTCTGGTCTGCGGGCAGCACCGGCGTAACACTCACCAATGTATTGCACAAAAACGCATTCGGATCACATCGATTCCATTGCTTCTCAAGGTGGACAGCTCTTCTGCGAGCAGTAGCCCATCTCAGGCATATAGCCTCCTCCTTCCGCCAGACACCAGATGGTAAAACTACCGGCTGCCACGGCTGGCACATCTGCAAAGAGCTGCGCACCGTAGAGGAAATCACAAGGGCTAAGGAAACTGTTCTCAGTCATGTTCAGAGAGAAACGTATGCGGAAGAGATCAATTGCATTCGCGGAGGGAAGAGTGTTCCCAAAAACAGCCCACTTTGGAAGTTGAATCCCTTCATCGACAATGACGGCCTCATGAGAGTAGGAGGCTGCCTCAATAAGTCCCAACTGAGCAGGGAGGAAAGCAATCCTCTTATCATCCCTGGCCGGCATCACATCGCTACCTTGTTGGTGCGCTACTACTACGAACAAATCATGCATCAGGGACGACACTTCCCCGAAGGCGCTATTAGGGCAGCGGGCATTTGGGTCGTTGGCATGAAAAGGTGCGTGGCCAGTAATCTCCACAAATGTGTTAGGTGCCGAATGCTGCGAGGCAAAAGCCAAGACCAAAGGATGGCAGATTTACCTATTGACTGACTTAATACAGAATCCCCCTTTACCTATGTAGGACTCCATGTATTTGGGCCCTGGATGGTCATCTCACGCAGAACTAGAGGTGGACTAGCAAACAGCAAACGATGGGCGTACTCTTCACCTGCATGAGTACGCAAGCTATACACATCTAGATTATAGAATCTATGGATGCTTCAAGCTTCATAAATGCCCTCAGAAGATTCTTTGCAGTCAGAGGACCAGTTAAACAAATACGATCCGATTGTGGCACCAATTTCGTTGGAGCATGTAAGGAATTACAAATAAACACTAAAGATAATAGAGACAATAGTATCCAAAGATACCTGCGCGACCAAGAGTGCACGTGGACGTTCAACCCTCCTCACTCCTCTCACATGGGCAGAGCATGGGAACGCATGATCGGGGTAGTCCGGCGTATCTTGCACTCTATGATGCTAAAAACCGACCTGACTCGACTCACTCACGAAGTGTTAACCACATTCATGGCCGAAATATCAGCGGTAATCAATGCTAGGCCTTTGATTCCAGTGTCAACAGATCCAGAATCGCCAAGTATTTTGACATCAGCAATGCTGCTAACCCAGAAAGTAGGGAACATCCCCACCCCAGTCGAAGGTTTCAACTCTAAGGACATGTACAAACGACAGTGGAGACAGGTGCAGCGCTTGGCCAACACATTTTGGGATCGCTGGAGACGCGAGTATCTGGTGACACTCCAAGAACGCCATAAAGGGCAAACGTTTAAACCAGATATCCAAGTAGGAGATGTGGTTCTGTTGAAAGACAAACAGGTGACAAGAAATGAATGGCCCATGGGAATTATAATCAAAACCATCCCAAGCGAAGACGAAAGGGTCCGCAAGGTAGAAGTTCGGGTGACCCAGAATGGGATCGTTAAAACCTTTTTAAGACCTATCACAGAGACTATCCTCCTAATGCCCAAATCGGACTATAATAAGGAAGAACTGACTACCAGTTCTATGGACTCTGAGAGACATTGTGGTGCATCAAGCTAGCCTAGAGCTGTGCATCCACCTACCTTACCGAGATGGCAAAGGACGTCAAGCTGGTGGTACCAGCCGGTATCCCATCGTTATGTGGATATTAAGTTTGCTATGTTATTTTAAATTGCACATATGTTCCACATATACCTAGAATAGTGGTATCTCCAGATACCAGACGGGGAGTGTCATGGAACAGAAATACCCATGTCTGCCTTCTCTGTTTCAGCCCAGGGCTGCTGCAGGGGTGGGGGTGTAAAACGGGCTGCTGGTGGGGGGGGGGGGGCAAACGGGCTGCTGTGGGGTGGGGCAAACGGAGTGGTGTGGTGGGGAAAGAAGGGATGGGGGAGAAGGGGTGGGGGAGAAGGGGGAGAGGGAGAGGGGGGAGAGAGGAGGCAGAAGGGAGAGAGGAGGCAGAAGGGCGACAAGGGAGAGAGGGGGGGAGAATGGGGAGAGAGAGAGGGGGGAGAAGGGAGAGAGGGGGAGAAGGGAGAGAGGGGGAGAAGGGAGAGAGAGGGGAGAAGGGAGAGAGGGGGGGCAGAAGGGAGAGAGGGGGGCAGAAGGGAGAGAGGGGGGGCAGAAGGGAGAGAGAGGGGGGAGAAGGGAGAGAGGGGGGGAGAAGGGAGAGAGAGGGGGGAGAAGGGAGAGAGGGGGCAGAAGGGAAGAGAGAGGGGAGAAGGGAGAGAGAGGGGGGAGAAGGGAGAGAGAGGAGGGGGAGAAGGGAGAGAGAGGAGGGGGAGAAGGGAGAGAGAGGAGGAAGAGAAGGGAGAGAGAGGGTGGGTGAAGGGAGAGAGAGGGTGGGTGAAGGGAGATGGATGGGGGAGGTATGAGGAGGGGAGGGGTGAGGTATGAGGAGGGGAGATGTAATGTTTTTCTGTATCACAATAAGAAAACAGTTAAGTAAAAGTTGCGCGCTAAAAGATATTTTTTCATGGTAGGTGCGCTATGGGTTCGAGGGTGGGGCTTGCTCCTTTCATTTGTCCCGGGCCCCATGATTTCTGTTGGCGGCCCTGTGGGTGATGTGAGGTGCAGGGGGGGAGAGGGTAATGGGTGATGTGAGGTGCAGGGGGGAGAGGGTGATGTGAGGTGCAGGGGGGGAGGGTGATGGGTATGGGATGTGCAGGGGGGAGAGGGTGATGGGTGATGGGAGGTGCAGGGGGGAGGGTGATGGGTGATGGGAGGTGCAGGGGGGTGATTGGAGGTGCAAGGGGGGTCATTGGAGGTGCAAGGGGGGGTGATTTGAGGAGCATGGGTGGTGATTTTAGGTGCATGGGGTGATTTGAGGTGCAAGGGGGGTGATTTGAGGTGCAGGGTGGGTCATTGGAGGTGCAAGGGGGGTGATTTGAGGTGCATGGGGGTGATTTGAGGTGTATGGGGGTGATTTGAGGTACAAGGGGGGGTGATTTGAGGTGCAAGGGGGTGGTTTGAGGTGCAAGGGGGGTGATTTGAGGTGGAAGGGGGGTCATTGGAGGTGCAAGGGTGGTGATTTGAGGTGCATGGGGGTCATTTGAGGTGTATGGGGGTGATTTGAGGTACAAGGGTGGGTAATTTGAGGTGCATGGGGGGTGATTTGAGGTGCAAGGGGGCGATTTGAGGTGCAAGGGGGGAGAGTGATGTGAGGTGCAAGGGGGGAGAGTGATGTGAGGTGCAAGGGGGGAGAGTGATGTGAAGTGCAGGGGGGGTGTGATGTGTGTGCTGTGCAGGGGGGTATTGTGTGTTTGATGTGGAGGGGGAGTATTATGTGTGTGGGTGAGGGGAAGAGATGGGGGTATGAGAGATAGATGGAGAGTATCGCAAAGGTTGATAGTGAGGGGTGCTGGGGGAGATGTGAGGATGATGATGAGGGGTGCTGGAGGAGAGATGATGATGATGGTGATGATGAGGATTTTACCTGTGCGGCCCAATTTTTTTTTCCTTGGAGCTGTTTGGCCCGTCTCACTTTACGAGTTGTGCAGGCCTGGTTTATAGGGACCACAAATATAAATTACTTTATATAGGGACCACATAAATGCAAAAAATTTAAATGGCATTATCAAAGCACCCATTTTTTGCCACCATTAATAAAGATGTGTAGTGTTCAGCCTCTGTAAGGGGAATAAGTGAACTTGTGAAATTAGCTCATTACTCCAAATATTGAGTGCCATGTCAAAATGTTCCCCTGAAGCTATTAGAAACCTGATAACACCACGTCCTTGAAAGTCCCTTATGGACAAATGTGTATGGGTTTGATTATCCAAACAGACCAGGGAAATGTGTCACATTAATATGTTACTCAGATGTCACTGTCTTAATATTCCCTGGGAACTGCAATGAACCTCGTAGAATAAATGCACAGAATATAATCTGACACATTATACAGACCCTATGCTTTGAGCATTTAAATAGTGTCAGAAGGAAAACATGATTTAGCACTTGTCTCCTTTCATTACTTGACTGGTGAAATACAGTAAGTGCATTGACATTTAGGAAGAAGAAAATTCAAGTGACAAGGAGTGAAGTAGGGCGATATCTACACAGTGTGAAATATGGCGATTGATATTTGTTTTTAGGGATTAAAATGCTGTGGGGGGGGGGCGCGGAAAGATTAGTCAATAGGACTCATTACAATATACTTTACATATCCTATCAGCATATATCCCGGGTATCTCAGGTGGGCTCTTGTTTGAGCTCAGGTGTCTCTCCACATGTTGTTTAAAGGTTGGTTTGAGGGGATATATAGAGCACATAGGAGTCACCGCTCTAATAAAATAAGACTTCTGAGCGAATCCAGTGTATAAACATTCACCATCGAATGTGCAGGGATGACCGGTAGTGTTGCGCACACACGAATGTCACCTTGGAAACCAAAGCCACGAATATCCACAACTGCGAAGAAAAGCCGTATTGGTGGCAAATTCAAATGTCGGCGAAAGATTTGCCCATCATTACCTGGCACTTTGCCACGTTTTCCCTTTAACACGTTGTCCAATGATTCTTTGCTGCACCGTGACAAGCAATCACTTTTTCTTTTTATCTCAGACACTTTCAATGGAAATTGAGGCATAGGGCAGTACATGTTTCTAGTGCAGTACACTATTCACAGTGCAAATATACATGGCAGATACATCCCATGCAGATAGGAATTGTCCATACTGCACCTCTTCTCTCTGTCACAAGTAAGGGCTATAAATTATTGGAACACCCAGAGACTAATGGGGTTATTTATTAAATTGTGATAGTGCTAATTAGGGCACTATCGCATGGGCATTAATGGGAATGATAGTTCCCTATATAACAGCTCAATAAAAAACCCCTAAAAGTCGAATGCTACAACACTGGCATGCAAGGTATCATGAAGATACAACAGTGGGAGAATAAAAATAACATTTCTGTGTCTACTCGCTTTTAGCATGTGTCTCATTTATTTAATGGAGATGTTTAAGGAGAAGATAGCACTGACCAATTATTGATCTCTTGGTCTGTTAATTAATTCAGAAATCACGTTATTAGTATGCTGTTTTCAAAAGCAGGATCTCTCTGGGACATAATAGTTAAGGCCACAGCGGTTGTAAGAAACACATGAATGAACTAGCATAACATGAACAGGAGCAGAAGGGCAGAACAGCAAGTATCCCATGTTTTAAAACGAGCAGCCTGGGAGTATAATTATTTATCTAATACAATCTTTACTCTGGCTTCTAATCCAAAGAACAGATTTCATCACTGATATTAATGTTTCTTTTCATGATAATAAATTCCTGATTGAATGACATTAATATTGGCTTTGGTGACTGCCTCCCCCTCGCTGCAATCTGCCCACAGATGATAAGTATGACAAGTTTAATTTAATCTGCCACAGAACAGCACAGTGTGGGAAAAGAACACAATCTATTTCAAATGTATTGGTAGAAAAGTTTAATTTGATAAAGAAGGAGAGATTAATGCTTTATCAGGCACTATATCTACCCCTTGCAATTTGAAGTGGAATGTTGCAAATCAATTGAATAACAAATCTGATGGTTCTTTTGCTCCCACGTGTGAATGTTATGGCAAGAATACCTTTCAAACATCTTTCCACACAGCATTGAATGGGGTATTGAAGCAGATGTTCCACTAAAAGCAATAGGGGCAAAACTGTAATTTTATAGGTTGGTTCAATGGGCGGAATCTCTAAAATAATGACTAATTACATTTGTTAATTAAAAACATTTCCAGGCACAATTCTAATTTCACCATATAAAACTAGTGCTACCCCTATTTATTACTACTGTATAGCCAAATTACAGGCCTGTATGGCAGTGAATGATTGTACAGAGTACATGGTTTATTCCCTAAAGGATGTGTATTTATGAGGTAACTGGGTTAGGTATGATGTATATTATTGTTAATGTAATGAGGTTGGTACTGTATGTAGCCAGGTGTCCTCTTGGCTACTAATCTGCCCTGTCTAACACATAAGACCTGGTACCAGTGCAGGCAGTGGTAGGGTTAATCCAGGTTTTCCCCTGCAGTAAGGAGCCCTCTTGAGTGACATGGTGGGTGGGGCTAGGCCTATGTACTGCTCGTATTGGGGCTCAGACCTAAGACCCTCCTGGGTACATAAGGGGCTGCACAGCCTAAATTTAGTGGTTCTGATAGCTCAGAGGTCTATGCTGAGTTCTAGGAAGTGTGTAGTCAGGGCTCAGCCCACCTTACTTCCCCTCCCTTAGGGGAGTGGGACATCTACCTCTTAGTCCATTAGGGAATAAGAGAGGAGCTGAGGATAGACCCTTGGGGCCTCAAGCCTCCTGTGTTGAGTCCTGGGACCATCCAAGTGTACCGGTTGTATACTGTATTCTAAATGTATTCTAAAGTTGGAAGAATAAATACAGTTCCTGTATACTCCTGCTTGAGCATGCAGTTATTCAGGGGGAGTACCAGTGAGCTTTCCTGCAGGGACTGCACCCACTTCTGCTGGAGCCTGTGGGGAATGGAGGCACTGCACCGAGTAAAAAAGTGAGAAAGAACCCCAAAAGCCTGTCCTGTTCGTCCCCACCACCATCGGCGGATGCTCAGTATTCTGTGAGCCAGCAGGTAAGCAGCACAAAACACCGTGTAATAGTGAAATCTCCGAGAGGGTGTGGGAAAACCTGTTACATGTATGTTTAATTTGTGCTTAATCAGATGAGACACTTGCCACGGTAGCTAGTGACAGGGTATAATATACACCAAAATATCTGGGTTGAATTTAACATGACTTAGATATAATAAATATAGTTTATTCCTTAAAGAAGGAGAACATACAAGATGATACTAATAACAGACAAGAAATAGACACTTACTTAAGGGTTGGACAATGAAGCAATCAGGTACAGGATTGGCAATTCATTCAGCAATACAGGTTCAAGTGAAGATATCACGAAAAGACACGAAAGACAATGGGTACAGGGCTTACACTTGTTTATATGGAGTTTCAGCCCCATTCCCTAACATTTGGGTGCCTGAAAGTCTATCAGACTTCTTTGTAGTCAGGAAACCCTTTTGTCTGTAAGTGTGAATTATGACACTTACAGACCACTCAGGCTCTGCGTTTCTCCGCCCTATTGTACACAATCAGAGTGGTCAAGTCTTTGATCAGGGAGGCTGGTTGTAGACAAATGGTCGCCAACCTGAACATTAACATAAAGCAGAGCCAGTAACTTTCCCGGGCGTTATCCCAGCCTTGAAAAACAGTATATTCTTTAATATCTACACATATCTACACATATTAAAATAATCAGTTCTGTTGGTCTGAGCGGGCTGAAATTTGCCAGGTCCTCATGCCGGCCATAGACCCTTGCCATAGTGGCCAAATATCAGCCGTCCACGACCCCCAGAACCGGAGATACAAAAAACAAGTTAAAATCCCATATTAACTTTAATGCAGTATTCTCCGCTATAAACTAAAATAAATCTCTGCGTTTCACCCTCTCATTGAAATCAATGAGCTCCACCGCTATAGGCTTCCAATGGAGCAACTCCGCCATTGAAGTCAATGGGGAAATCACAATTTTCACATTTGCTATACTCCATATGGTTGATTGGAGAGGGCTGGAAATGGCCATGCAGTCATGCCGGAACAGTGACTTCCTGCGACCAAAATCCCAGCCCTCTGGAACTCACAGAATCAGAGATATAGGCTTACACTTTTCATACTTTCGGACTTAGCCGTTTCAAAGCCACGCGGCTTTCCTCCATTAGAATCAATATGGCCGGCGCCTCCATAGGAAATACATGGGCTGGCGCCGCCATAGGATTCAATGGGACCTCCACTCCCATTATAGTCAATGGCGAGCGCGACCCTTAACGGGGTCCTTAATTCTCGGACCCGGTGGTGGTCGAGTGTGGGGGTTCCTAGGGTCTAGGGGCAAAAATAATTTTATTCCTAGGTGCCCTAGAACCTAAGTTTCCCATGCCAATTGTGATTGAACTTGACCTAGTGTGATCAAAGCTCTTTTTTAGATATTGTATTCACTTCTGCGGTCTGCGGTTTGGATGGCTGCCAACCCGTTCCTGGAGGTCGGCGTTGAGGAATCCCCATTGAAATGAATGGCTCCATTGACTTACAATGGGGAACCGCCGCTCCTCCTCTCGGGCGCCACCTGCAGGTCTTCTGATGAAAATGGGCCCAAATCGCCAGTTTCCCCATAGGATCGTATGGAGCTGCAACGGCGACCTATGGGGAGCTGCAAAATGGAGCCTGCAAAGGTGGTAAAATGGAACAAAGGGCTATAATAACTCCTTAACTATTAACCCTTTCCCTCCCGCATCGATCCCAGTGTATGTGTTGGTGCAGACACTGAAATGGGAACAATACACATTTAGAGGGGAATACACATTTGGGTGCTGAAGCAGGGTAAAAAGACATTACTGGACCGCAGTCCAGTTAACCTCTTGCTTCCCAAGTGAGAGCAGGGGGTGGCCAATTGGGGTGTAACCCCTTTAATACTGGGCCAAACCACCTCTCCCATGACAACACTCTCTCTATATTTTTAGCTATATTGATCCAGAGGAAGGCAAACAGCAAACCCCAATGAAACATTTGACAATTCTCTCTCAAACGTAGAAGAAATTCCTTCCTGATCCAGTAACAGCCATCAGGTTTCTCCCTGGATCAAGATTTGTTTTTACAACATCATTTTGGAATCATATGGTATCATAACAGATATGTCAACTCGCTGAGATTCTGTAAGTCTCACTGTTTGGAATCTGTCTCACTAATTATTAACATCAGCAGTCTCATAAACTTCAATGGACTTTATTCCTTAGAGTTGGCCATCTCTGGCTTTATTAACCCTTTCCCTACTGTAGGTCGAGCCACTACCCAGGCCCAACCCGGGAGTGCCACTGAAGTTCTGGGATCATGACCATGTGATCAGTTGGGTGGCGATCATGTGTTTGCAGCCAACTGTGTCTTTAAGGATTCTGAAGCAAGCAACGCCATCTTGCTTTCTGGCATATCCTGCCCTCTTCCTCCTGACAGGAAGTAAGCCTCTCTTTGACTTTCTCTTTGCATTTAGTCTTTTGCTGCCTGCCCTGGTGTCTGCTAGTACCCATCACACACTGTTCCTGCCTGGACCTCCTTGGGACCTTTACTCTCCTTTTGGATTCCGGAAGTCTGGGACAGTCACTCTTATACTACTGAGGTTAGTTTATCATCGGGTAGTGTAGGTACCTGCTTAGTAGGGTTCACCTTGATGTGGTAGCAGGCTTATAATTCCTTGGCCAATGGATTAGACTAAGAACCCTTATGTTATGTTTAGTTTCGCTGCACCTTGCTGTTTCTGTCACTATGCCTTTAAGAAGTCTGGACGTTCTCCAAGAAGCAGTCCTCTCTGGATGTTACCTTGTGCTCTGGACTCCATGCCCATGTTCCATGTTCCTGGTTTCCGTTTCCAGACTCCCATGCTGAAGCGTTGGCTTCCCGCAACCCCCGCGTTGGTGCCTGAGAACGCTCGCACTCCCGCTCTGCTGTCAGAGCATGCGCACATGCAGCTGGATCACTCGTGTCTCTGAGTAGGTACCGCACCTCCGGACTCGTCGCGCATTCTCATGCGCGCGGCGCGGTCACGTGACTACGTTCACCGATCCCCAGCTGCGCGGCAACTTACTCCCTTCGTATCCCCTGCGGCCTCCCACCCTCGCTACCGGGTCCTTCCCTTTCTCCCTGCGCTTGTGGGGAGAGCACAAGCGTGACAATAAGAGCCTGAAGCCCCTTGGTTTTAATAAAATATACGGTGTCCTGTCATGTGTGGTAAAATATATATAAGTCCCTGTTCTGGTGTCCGGAATGGAGTGTGTGTATATATTACCTACATTCACTAGCCTCATACTTGGCACACTCTAGAAAAATAACTTTGAAAACTTTTACACACACGAACCACTCTCAGCTTTATCACTTAGCTTGAGTGCCCCCTGAACCCCTATACTATGTGCAGGGTATCTGGGCATGTATCTGGGTACCACTCTTTATACTAGAGACTCCTCTGTCTACTAGGGACCCCGTGGGTGATCGCAGGTATACATTAACCCCTTCATGCCCGGTTACCTTTTCTGGAAGATGCTGCAGCAGGAATCCTGGCGGTGAGTCGTAAAAGCGTTTTCAGAGTCAGAGTTTGCCCGGAACAATGTGCTTGGCTGGATCAGAGAATCTCACTTGATTCCCGGATCCAATTCCTGGGGTATCCCATAACTATGGAACCCCAATACATAGCCACATTCTGTAAAGATTTTCTCCGACAAACCCACTCTGAAACTTACAGCCTAGAAATCTCCTGTTCCAAGCATCCCAAGAAAGGCAAAACACACAGAAATCTTTAATGTCGCATAATTTGCACACAGTCACAGTAATGCATTTAGGACATCTGGGTCCAAGAGCTGACACTCTAGGACCTCAACACACGATCAGGGTTAACCAAGTGGGCTGAACCTTTATTAGTGAGCCTGGTTAACCCCATCACCGTTACAGTGGTATATACAGTAACTCAATTTTTTTCTCAGGATCAACTTCAAAGAAGCAACTAATATCAGGCAAGCAGTACTTTGGACAAGAAAAACCTGTTACTCTTTGATTAGCAACAAAACAATAAAAATATGAGACATAGCACACAGATGCCCAGTTACCCTTAAAGGTAATGAAAGAGTAACACATTTTTCTTGTATAATGTACTTGGAAGTATATATTTATGTTGCACTTTTTTTTTTTAGATTTTTCTCTCACTATTTTCACTAGGGCACTCCTGGTTTTTAGCCATTTTTAAATACACCGTAGCTCATCTAGTGCTCATAAATGTTAACCCTTTAGGAACCCCATATACATGTCACACATCCCATGCTTTTGACTATATTATTGGTTTCCTCTTTTCTTTATGTAGTGGAAGACATAAAAAAGACAGTATAAATTGGTCTTGTAGGTCCCTGCTGTGATGAGTTTATTGTGAAGTGGTTGAAGGCAAAAGGATTAAGCTAAATGATGCATACTTATGAAGCAAAAATATAGAAAAACATATAGTAGTACTAAATAATTTGTCATATTATTTATTTTATTTATTTATAAAATATTTTACCAGGAAGTAATATATTGAGAGTTACCTCTCGTTTTCAAGTATGTCCTGGGCACAGAGTAAGACAAATAATACATGGTTACAAATACAGTTACATAAATGAACAGGGTATACATTATATACAAGACATTGCGTGCACAGTTAAAGAAAATATATATTATGGGCGTATGAAACAGTTACAGACCAGATTAAAATGTGAGACAGCCTTAGATTTGAAAGAACTTAAACTGGTGGTGGATGTGAGAGTCTCTGGTAGGTTGTTCCAGTTTGGGGTGCACGGTAGAAGGAGGAATGGCCGGATACTTTGTTGAGCCTTGGGACCATAAACAGTCTTTTGGAGTCTGATATTGGATCTGCTGTGCGGCTTCTTTGTTTATGGTAGTATACTTGGTCACTTTCCCAGAGGCACTCCAATTGACACAAACAAATATATAAATATATAGTAGTGTGGGTCTGTGTTTTGAGCTTATAACTCAAAGACAAGAAAAATAATGAATGGGTTCATGAGCAAACAATAATCAGTGATATCATCCCAAGGGTGAAGAAATAAAAATGGCAGCGGGATGGGCATATCGCAAGAAGAAATTACCATTGTTTCACAAATATGGTATTCGAATGGATTCTAAGGGATATCAAAAGACCAAGACAACAACCAAAAGTAAGATGGGAAGATGAAATCAGAACATTTGTTGGAGCAACATGGAGTAGAGTAACTTGAAACGGCAGCACCAGGAAGATCATTGGGGAGGATTAAATTCAGCACTGGGTCGACTGAATAGGATGATGGGTAGCTTCAAAGTGGATATTCTGTAAGAATAGATGAAAGTTGGACTAAATACAGTATGTGAGTTTCACTATACCTTGTCATCGAGTATAGAAAAAGAAGGGGGAATGAACCCAATATCCGGATGCTGCAAAATCGTGTGTAAAACTATTTGGAACCTCCGATCCACATGTAACAGAATTAAAGCTACTCACTATTACTATAAACAAAATAAAGTCATAAAAAGGATAGTATATGTGGACTAAGTCCTGGGTGGGGGGCTAGGATGCAGGATAGAGACATAAGGTGAAGTGTCCGCAAAGACCTCACCCATGGACTCAACAGAGACCCCAAACTGCTGCCCTTACCCTGACCCGGTGTCCGTTTGCTATCCAGCCGGTTCAAGCTCCGCTCAGATGCCTTATCCTACGAGCATGAAGAGCTGTTGATGCGGCGTTGTCCCAGCATGCCGTGCGCTCCGGCTTCCTCCACGCATTCAAAGGGGTGGCACCAGTACTCGCGCTGGGAAGATGTGTAGTAGTGAGAAGCCTGCGTGCACCAGCCAGTACGAGCAGAAGTGAAGAATGAAGGATGGTCACTGCGAAATGGAGCTCAGCCAAAATCGAAATGTTAAAATCAGCTTTATTGAATCCACATGCTGCACATCACAGAAAAAGGAGCACTCTGACGCGTTTCGTCCCGAGATAGGACTTTATCAAAGAGTAACTCTAAGCTAATTTTAACATTTCGAGTTTGGCTGAGCTCCATTTCGCAGTGACCGCCCTTCATTCTTACTTCACTTCTTACCATCGAGTACACTACATTTCAATTTACACTTGCATGAACTGTAATATGGACCCTGACAGACGCATGACTTACCTATGGCTCCAGTTTGACCCGTCTCCCGTTCCCAATAAACACACCATACAATTTATTGGGAGAAATAAAGGCCACAGCTTTTAGATAAATCAAGATAACATCAAAATAAATATAACATTTATCCCCAACTAAGGGTCCAGCCATATTGCTGCACCCACATCTACCGGAGCTCGATGGATACATTCACTCATGCTCATCAGCCATTCAGTACCTTAGTCCGAATTACACAGAGCCCCCATCCGAAGGTCACCCCCGTTCTGGCCGCCACAGCCTAGGTACCGCCTTCTACAAATTCCATATAGAAGGTAATCACCATTCCGGCCACTACAGCCTCAACCCCAGCTATCCTCTACGACTATCCGAACTCTCCAACCCCTGACCACGGCGAGTATTATGACTACCCTCACTTCTGCAACCCTGACCCAGCTATACGACTATCACTCTGCACTCTGGACACGCTCACGTGGCTGGAGGTCGGTTTATACTAACATCCCCACCTCAGCCTCGCGGTCCTGTCCTGTTTGTGGTGAGCACCCGTTACATCTGCATATTACAAAATCCTTGGTTGCTTCTATTTGTGAGTCATCTATCCTATTATTCCGATTTTTACTTAACCATTCCATCCAAGCCCTGATGTAAGATGACCACTTACCCAGGGCTACCGAAACCCTCACCAGCTCCAACACTCCTGCACTGCTTCTTGCCACAGCCTCCATGGGCAGGGCTCCTCATCTTAGCCACTCCCGAAACCAACTCCCCGAACACTGCAAGCTGAACTCAAGAAAGGGGCATCTGCTATATTGTTCTCCAATCCCAGAATGTGCCTTGCTTTGGACCATATATCGTGATCCAGCCACTCTAGTACTAGCAACTGTCGTGGGAAAAAAACTCAGTCCACACTTATTATTTAGACAAAAGCAATCTGTTGAGAAACTTTATTGCTGCGGCCACTTACAAGAGTACATTAATATTAACTCAAGACATGCTGTCTGACCTAACACAAAGGCACTGCTCTATAGGCTCTAAGTAAGCTATCTTATACCAGATAAAGGGACGGACAAATTTAATATCACAATGTCAGCTCATATGACTTCAATGCACATCTTACTTTTCTTTATCTGTTTTTTCTTGTGGTTACTTGGTTATACAACATTTTAATATATATATTTTAGCAATTAAGCAAAAAGTTAAATTCAGGTACTAAGCTAACGCATTCTTCTCAAGGTCGACAGCTGGTACACCTGACTCTGTAAGGGGAAGTTAGTAGATAAGACAAGAGGCCCATCTTAACAAAGAAATTACAGTTTCAGCATTAAAGAATGTTTGAAGGAGAGAAATTGTTACACACACATTTTCAGCTAACCCATAACACGATGAAACACGAAGCATGGCTCTTTTTATAGCTATGGAAAACAAAAGCCTGGTTATAGCTATGCATAGAAATAAAGTGAAAATATTATTCTCCCATACAACCTCAGCAACCGAACCAACACCGGAGATGAGGTCGATTGACCATTCACGGCTGCCACCATGCGCATGTTGTCTATCTGAAAGATGACTTCCCTGTTGGTCAGCTCCGTTCCCCATAGCTCTACCGCAACCACCAGCAGAAAGAGCTCTAAGAATGCTAAGTTCCCTATACATTTCTGTTGCCCCCATTCTTCTGGTTATTGCTCAGTGCACCCTTGGCCCTGAAAAAATGCCCCAAAACCAACAGATTCAGCCGCATCCATAAAGAGCTCTTTCTGCCCACTTTACACTACTCCTTGCAAAGTCAGTGTACGCCCATTGTACTGCTCTAGGAAGGTGTCCCACACTTGCAGGTCCCCCTTGATTTTCTTTGATACCTTGATAAAGTGGTGCCGTGATTTTACCCCTGCTATTACAAGCACCAGATGCCTCCCAAAGACCCTTCCCATTGATATGATCCTGGTTGCGAAGATGAGGTGGCCAAGCAGGGACTCGAACTGCCTCAGTATTGCCTTTTTAAGTCTCATAATCATTCTGGCTGGGAGATGGTACTCCATCCTCGCCATATAAATTTAAATCTCCAGGAAGCTAATGCACACCGCTGGGGTCTCCATTTTGTCCTTAGGCGAACGAACCCAAAAACGTGTCATGATTTCCTAAAATTCTCACAGTAACCTCCCGCACACATCAGTCTCATACCTTCCTATGAATAGAAAGTTGTCCAAGTAGTGCAGCATACCCCCAACTCTGGCCACATCCCCCTAAGCCTAGTACAAGAAGGAGCTGAATGTCTCAAAGTAAAAACATTAGATAGAACATCCCATTGGGAGACATAAATCTACAAAAACTCCTCACTCAACATGCACCGAAGCAGGTGTAAGCATTCCGGGTGCATGGGCAAAAGACAGAATGCTGATTCGATGTCAGCTTTTGCCATCCACGCCCACAGTCCTGCTTCCCTTACCAGATCTCTGTAAAATGATGCGTAAGAACACAATTCCTTGTCAATCTCATCATTCACCAACAACCCTTCCGGGTATGACAGGACAGATTCAACCCGGGTCTTTCTTTGGAACCACTCCCAATGGAGAAACTCTCAACCCTGGTAACAGGGGGAAAGAAAATTGGCTTGCTATTCTACCCGTCCCCACCTCTTTTTCTATTGTTGCCTGCGCTACACCCATGTGCATCTCTAGTGATTTCAAATTCCTTCTACATAGGGGAACCTCCACCTCCCTAAAAGGAATCCAGAAACCACTCCTGAAGCCCGACTCTAGCAGTTCTGCCGACTCCCTGTCAGGGTAGCGGTGAAGCCATGGTGCCAGCTCATCGATGTTGACAGGTGCCCTCGCTCTTTGTCCCAGCCTCTCCACTTGCTCATTTCTTGAACCCACCCCTGCACTTTTTTAAGCACTTCGACACGGGGTGGCTACGGGGCTACGGGGTTGCACTCAGGCCTGAAGCAACACCCACACCCCACTTACACTGTCCCTCATTATACTGCATCAAGTCCACCCCTTTTTATTCCTGACAACTGCCCAGTGTGTTGCGAGCTTTTGACCCGGCCTGAAAGGGGTTTGACTTATGTGGCATCATCTTGGACATCCTCAGGTCTATATCCTTCACGTCCAACCACAACTGTTTCCTAATCGCGGCCGAGTTTATTCCAACTTTTGCCTGGTCTCGGCCGCGACAGAAACCGGGAACGCACGGGGGTGTCCCGTGCACGCGCCGGAGCCTCGGAGGATCGGTCCTCCGATCGAGGCAACCCCCTCCCCTCTCCAGGTCCACCGGGACCCCCGGAGCCCCCCACCGCTGTCCCCCACATTAGAGGACACCAGGGCTCCCTTCGGGGAGCCCTGGGCGCGCACGCACCCGATGAAGCGTGATTGCGCATCGGTGACGCGCGGCACGCCGAGGGGATTCGTTTAGAAAGCCGGGAAACCTCGCGGCTTGCGGCTCTAGCCGTTTTAGAATAAACTTGGTCGGTACTGTATGTATTTATGTATGTATGTCTAGAGAGATATATACATACAGGGTAAGAAATGATAGTGTTTGAAAAGCTTGCTTTACACTATTTTAAATGATTTTGGCTATGCTGCTATGCATACATGTGTGTTAAATGTATCTTATAATTAGCTAGATGTAAATTTTGGGCTTCTATGCTGTAATTTAGGTCATGGCGAGGCTTGCTTTTGTATATTTTTCTTTTTGGTGTCCTTCTATTTTGTATGATGGTAACTTGTTCTCTTTAACGGTTGCTATAGCTAATTGTGTAATTGGTATGGATGCTATTTTAATTGTTTTGGGATGTAATTAATGTATACAAATTGATTGATGGTGACTTTATTGGATTGCATAGTATACTTTTTTTGATGTAATGCTATTTTCTTTGGAATATTGTATGGTTAACATTGATTTGAATCGTCAACATGTTGCTTAGATTTAATGTAGCATGTATAGAATGTAAATGCAATGTTTTGAGTGGCATTTGAGGCTTTGAATTGGCATTTGATGTTTTAGATTGGATGATTACATTTGATTTGTTTAGGAAATAGCATAGTATTTCATTGTGGATGTAATAGAGAAGTGGTATTTTTATTTAAGTATGTTTTTGTTAACCCGGAGACATTTATTTGTATATTGGTTCATCATGTGTGTATATGTATATATATGGGTTTTCTCACACCCTATCAAAATTGTTTGTAATTATCCTGCTTGCCTCTGTTCTTATCCACACTTTCTCTCCCCCCCCAGCATCCCTTCCCCTCCCCACCTTTCTTTGACACTGTCCATGTGCGTCCGCAGGAGGGCACAGGGGGGACAAAAGGTACAGCGTCCCGGGCCCGTGGGTCAGGCCGGGCCCCCGCGCGGCCGGGCACCAGTTAATTAAATACATTTAAAAAAAAAAAGTTAAAAAAAATGGCGCCGATTCCCCGCTGTCCCGGCGCGCATGCGCAGGGCAAGCAGGTCCCGCTTCCACCCGCTCCCAAAGTGGGACGGAGGGGGAAGTACAAGCCAAGCTCCTCTGCGGCCTGCTCCCCCTCCCGCTCCCAACGTGGGATGGAGGGGGAAGTACCAGCTCCTCTGCGGCCTGCTCCCAACGTGGGACGGAGGGG
The DNA here is from genome assembly GCF_040206685.1 of Ascaphus truei. NCBI lineage: Eukaryota > Metazoa > Chordata > Amphibia > Anura > Ascaphidae > Ascaphus > Ascaphus truei. The sequence continues at coordinate 317,974,990 of NC_134485.1, forward strand.
GAAGTACTAGCTCCTCCTGCGGCCCGCTTCCCCCCCTTGCACCCACCTCCCATGCGCCCCCTGACCCACCTCCCGTGGCCTTGCCCCCCTCCGAGCCCACCTCCCGTGCCCCCCCCGAGCCCTCCTCCCGCGCCCCCTCCCCAAGCCCACCTCCCTTCCCTGGCAGCTGCCGCGGGGATATCGGGGGCAGAAGAGGATATCAGGGGCAGGAGGGGGAAGCGTCCAGCGACAAGCTGCACCCACCCGGTCAAGGTAAGTCACCCCACCCAGTCACTGTCACCCACTGTCACTGTCACCCACTGTCACTGTCACCATCACCCACTGTCACCGTCACCCACTGTCACCGTTACCCACTGTCACCGTTACCCACTGTCACCATTACCCACTGTCACCGTCACCCACTGTCACCGTCACCCACTGTCACTGTCCCCCACCCATTCACTGACTGTCACCCACCCAGTCACTGACTGTCACTCACCAAGTCACTGTCACCCACCCAGTCACTGTCAAGTCACTGTCCCACCCAGTCACTGTCACTCACTCAGTCACCCAGTCACTGTCTCCCACCCACCCACTGTCTCCCACCCACCCAGTAACTGTCTCCCACCCACCCAGTCATTGTCTCCCACCCACCCAGTCACTGTCACCCACCCAGTCACTGTCACCCAGTCACTCTCTCCTACCGTCATTCACCCACCCACCATAATTCACCCACCCACATTCAACATTCACCCACCCACCCACTGTCATTCACCCACTGTCATTCACCCATCCACCCACTCACTCACTGTCATTCGCCCACCCACCATCATTCATCCACCCACCTACTGTCATTATTCCACCCACCTACCGTCATTCAACCGTCATTCACCCACCGACCCACTGTCATTCACCCACTGTTATTCACCCACTCACCCACTGTCATTCTACTGTCATTCACCCACTCACCAACCCACCCAGGCAGGCAGACACATGTCTTTTGTTGAAAATATAAAAATAAACAGGTTGCATTGTAATGTTTTATCCTCTATCACAATAAGAAAACAGTTAAGTAAAAGTTGCGCGCTAAAAGATATTTTTTCTTTTTTTTCAAAATTTTCTCGGGGGGGAGAACCCCCCTTATGCTGGTCGGACTTGCTCGCCACAGTGCACTCACCACCACTTTTACGCCGGGCACTGGCCGTTAAAATTATGCCCCCCCTGAAAAAATTTCTGCGGACGCCCATGACACTGTCCCCTGGCTTCAAACACTTAACACCCTACCTTATCTATAGTAAATATCGTTGTTTTTTTCCCTCTCTCTACACTGTATTAGCCATTGAATCCTTTGTATATCAGTATTGCTGACCTGAAGAAGAGAGGAGAACTCTCGAAAGCTTGTCCTATGACATAAATTGTTAGTCCAATAAAAAAGGTATCACCTAATACTGAAGAACTCATTTATTTTGCACTATATATATATATATATATATATATATATATAGGTAACAGAGCAGATGGCACACAAATACAGATGAAGACAGGTGCTTAGTCCCATATGAATGAATATAATCAAAGGCTCCTTACCAGGCAGACCAGAGAATCCAGGGAATCCAAAGCAGGCACAGCAAGGAAGAGACAGCACACTTGTTAGCAAAAAGAATTGTATTAGTGAAGCAGGCACAAAACACCAACGTTTCGGTCCTAAAAACAGGACCTTTATCAAGGGAGTGCTTACCACAGATAGACCTTAACCACCAATATATACCCATAACTAACTACCTTAATTAAAGACAAAATTGCACACACCTGTGTAACTGCAACCTCCTCCGGTGAGGAACAGATGACATCATCACCTGGCGTCTATCTCATGTGCTCACTGCAGTAAGGAGCATCATGGGTAATTAGGGAAACTATGGGAGACCCCCCTCAGCCACAGGAACGGGCTCTACTGTGCATGTGTAGTGCTCAAGTTCTGGGTTGCCTCGCAATGACAGGCAACAGGAAGGAGGGAGGAATGAGCAGTGAAGGGAGGGGGGCGGGCCAGAGTGCTCCGTGACAGCAGCTACAGAGCACATGGAGGTAGAGGCTGCAGGCAGAAACACATGTATACAGTAAAAATGCCACAAACACCACTAAAGTGCATACATACCAGCTGGGCAAAGGGACAGCAGGGAGAAGGGGAAAGGGGGGGTGTGTGTAGGGAGGGGGGGAAGGGGTGGGGATGGCAACAGGGGGAAGGGGGGGAGAGAGGGTGGTTGGAAGCAGGGATAGGAAGACATGGTTAGAAATAAGTAACATGTCAGAGATGCATCTGGGTCCATAATGAGGACAGTGCCAAAAAGTCACAAGTCAGGGAAACTGAAATGAGCAAAAAGGCAGAAAGGAGGAGGGCTAATCATCCAGCATCATGATCATAACAGTGGGGGGAGGAGGGGGAGGGGGGACACTGGAGATAGCATGTAGCAATAATGACATTATACAATACAGCCATTATTAAATAAAGCAATGAAAACATTATTAAATAAAGCATCCAAGTCTGAAGTCCTCGTTAAGACCAAACGGTGACATGGTTTTAAGGTCATGGATCGTCTTAGCCTCCAATTGCAGCAAAAGTTTATTGCGATCACCTCCTCGAGATGAAGTGTCGGCTTGTAAGATGGGCATACACCTTAATGTCGACAGACTGTGTTTTTCTTGTTTGAAATGTCTTGCGACCGGGAGCAGTTTGTAATCCTCCACTGTGCTCGAGTCCAACAGTGCTTTCCTGATAGTAGATCTATGAACAGCCATGCGTTCTTTCAACATACGGCTAGTCTTGCCTATGTAATAAAGCCCACACGGGCACCTGATGAAATACACGACGAACCTTGTCTCACAGTTCATGGGTGTTTTGATGTGTATTGTTTTACCAGTGTGTGGATGGGCATAAGATTGGCCAATCTGTAAAAAGCCACAGTTAATGCATCCATGACATTTATATACACCAGGTTTTTTATGTAGCCATGTTGTAGTAGGTGCATATTTGTTAAAAGGATCAGCCTCCACTAGATAGTCCCTCAGGTTTCTACCCCGACGATAGCACATCCTAGGTGCTCCCTGACAGAAATCGCCTATTTTGGGGTCAGTGCTCAGGATGTTCCAATTTCTTCTAATACTCCGTTTGATCACATTAGAAGCGGTGGTAAAAGTACTACTGATGTTAATGCGGCTGGTCTTAATTTCCGCAATGCATGGTGTGAGGAGAGAATTCCTATCCACGCCCCTAGCTTTAGTGAGGGCTATATCAATTTCAGATCTAGGATATCCCCTGTCAAGAAACCTATTGGCCATTTGGCATAAAGCACCCTCTACTAGATCTGGATCGCTAGTGATGCGCTTAACCCTCAGCAACTGTGAATACGGTAGTCCCCGTTTGAGAGGCTCAGGGTGATGGCTCGTAGCACAGAGCAGGGTGTTTTTATCTGTAGGTTTCTGAAAGATTTTAGTTGCAGGTAATCCACCTTTTTTATAGACCACGGTATCCAGAAATGAAATACTGTCCAAACTATGGTTCACCGTGAAGCGTATGGTAGATGGGATCGTGTTCAAGTATGAAATAAATTGTGCTAGTTCATCCTCATTGCCTCCCCATATCAAAAAGATATCGTCAATGTAGCGGGTATAGTGGACAATGTTTACCGCAAACGGTGCATCATTTAGGATATGTAGTTGTTCATAACTGTCCATGAATAGGTTAGCATAAGCAGGTGCCATGTTGGAACCCATGGCTGTCCCTGTAAGTTGGAGGTAGAAGTCGCGTTCAAACCTAAAGAAGTTTTTATGAAGAATAACTTCAATCAACAGTAGGATGAATTCGGTAGGTGGACCATCATACTCCGAATAGTTGGAGAGATGTTCCCTGATTGCCTCCAGTCCCTCACCATGGGGAATATTGGTGTAAAGACTGGAGACATCCAGCGTAACCAAAAGCATGTTGGTAATATCAAAGGTGATGGTGCCCAGTTTGTTGATAAAGGCCGTTGTGTCCTTGACAAATGATGTCATATTGATGACCATTGGTTGTAACAAAAAATCAACAAATTGGGAGAGTGGGTGGCAAAGAGAACCTCTCGCAGCAATAATTGGTCTGCCTGGCGGATTAATAATGGACTTGTGCACTTTAGGTAGCACATATATCACGGGAGTCAAGGGGTGGTCCTGGGTTAAAAAAGAGCCGGTCTCCTCAGAGATCCACAAGTTGTTAACACCAAGCCTGATGATGGAGTCTATTTCTGTCTTATAGCCTGGGGTGGGATCCTTCTGTAGTTTTTTGTAATAATTGGTGTCCATCAGTTGCCTCTCGATCTCTGCCCTGTAGCCACCATAATTCATGACCACAATGCCACCGCCCTTGTCGGCTGGTTTGATGATAATGTCTTTATTGGACTTCAAAGACTTGATGGCGTCTTTTTCTGCAACTGTCAGGTTAGAAAAGCTTTTCTTGTGAGTCTTGATTTGTCTCCTAGTGTCGTTACCCAAAAGCCCCATAAAGGTAGCAATGCTGTGATTAGCTACCGTTGGATCAAAGGTGCTCTTGGATTTGAATTTATTACCAGTGCACTGTGTCTGTTCAATACTCGAATGAAAGAAGTCCTTGAGACGCAGTTGTCGGTCAAGTTTATACATATCAACTTCCCATAGGAAGGGATCTTGGGAGGTTGTGGGGACAAATGACAGTCCCTTCTGCAGTATACTCGTCTCTGCAGTTGTCAGTAGATGGTTGGAAAGGTTGAAGATTACCTCATCCTTGTCTTTGGACGCCATCTCCCCTTCTTGGCTTCCCTTTCTAGGTACCTTACGCTCCCTGCCGCCTCGCCGGACCGCTCGCCTACGTCGGAGTCCGGTATGGGCGGTTTGTGTGCTGTCTCTGTGCCTGCTACTAAAAAAGGCTCCAGATGTGTTCCGTCTGGGGCATCCGAGGCATCTGTGTCGCTGGTGTTGTACCCGGCGCCGGTACCGGGAGTTCTTTTGGACCGCGGAGGGTTTCTCCTCCGACCACCTCTTCCAGTGCCTGGTTCGTGCAGTCCCAGGAGCCATCTGTATACTCTCTTGTCCTGGTAATCACTGGTCACCTGTTTGAGTTTCTCCCGTTTATACTTGGTGAGACTATCACGGTATAAATCGATTGTCGTCTGTATTTTATCAGTCCAGTTTGTAGAGATATCTAAAGCAAGTGTATCACTGTGTTTGTTGTTAATCACCTGTATCTCTTTTTTAAGGCGCGTGATTTCCTTACTGGACTGCTCAATAACAAGGATCATCAAATCATAGGAGCATTTATTAAGGATTCCAATCCACTTGCGGCAGAATTCAGTATCTGTCCGCCCTATGGTTGGTTGATTTTTGATGCGGAACCCTCTAGGGATCAATTTTTCCCTGTGATAATGTGACAAAGTCACTCCGTGCATATAGTAATCTACCTCTCTCTTTTTCAATTTAATGAGGTCATTAAAGACATCAGAGGCTTTGTCTGAGCCCAGTGCTGCCTCAAATGTTTCCGTGAATCTGATTTTGGCAACATCAGCCTCACTGTAACTGACACTGTCAGAAATGTTAGACAAAATCCCAGTAATATCTGGATAATCTTCCATCCTCCTTACTGCAGTGAGCACATGAGATAGACGCCAGGTGATGATGTCATCTGTTCCTCACCGGAGGAGGTTGCAGTTACACAGGTGTGTGCAATTTTGTCTTTAATTAAGGTAGTTAGTTATGGGTATATATTGGTGGTTAAGGTCTATCTGTGGTAAGCACTCCCTTGATAAAGGTCCTGTTTTTAGGACCGAAACGTTGGTGTTTTGTGCCTGCTTCACTAATACAATTCTTTTTGCTAACAAGTGTGCTGTCTCTTCCTTGCTGTGCCTGCTTTGGATTCCCTGGATTCTCTGGTCTGCCTGGTAAGGAGCCTTTGATTATATTCATTCATATGGGACTAAGCACCTGTCTTCATCTGTATTTGTGTGCCATCTGCTCTGTTACCTATATTTGTTTATTATGAGATGTGCACCTAAACAATTATGTGTGTTGGATCCCTGGATTAGTGGATCCTTAAACCTAGATCTATTATCTATTTTTCCTCTTTTTACACGGAGTGACCTATTGTGGGATGTAAGATGATCCAGATATTACTGGGATTTTGTCTAACATTTCTGACAGTGTCAGTTACAGTGAGGCTGATGTTGCCAAAATCAGATTCACGGAAACATTTGAGGCAGCACTGGGCTCAGACAAAGCCTCTGATGTCTTTAATGACCTCATTAAATTGAAAAAGAGAGAGGTAGATTACTATATGCACGGAGTGACTTTGTCACATTATCACAGGGAAAAATTGATCCCTAGAGGGTTCCGCATCAAAAATCAACCAACCATAGGGCGGACAGATACTGAATTCTGCCGCAAGTGGATTGGAATCCTTAATAAATGCTCCTATGATTTGATGATCCTTGTTATTGAGCAGTCCAGTAAGGAAATCACGCGCCTTAAAAAAGAGATACAGGTGATTAACAACAAACACAGTGATACACTTGCTTTAGATATCTCTACAAACTGGACTGATAAAATACAGACGACAATCGATTTATACCGTGATAGTCTCACCAAGTATAAACGGGAGAAACTCAAACAGGTGACCAGTGATTACCAGGACAAGAGAGTATACAGATGGCTCCTGGGACTGCACGAACCAGGCACTGGAAGAGGTGGTCGGAGGAGAAACCCTCCGCGGTCCAAAAGAACTCCCGGTACCGGCGCCGGGTACAACACCAGCGACACAGATGCCTCGGATGCCCCAGACGGAACACATCTGGAGCCTTTTTTATTAGCAGGCACAGAGACAGCACACAAACCGCCCATACCGGACTCCGACGTAGGCGAGCGGTCCGGCGAGGCGGCAGGGAGCGTAAGGTACCTAGAAAGGGAAGCCAAGAAGGGGAGATGGCGTCCAAAGACAAGGATGAGGTAATCTTCAACCTTTCCAACCATCTACTGACAACTGCAGAGACGAGTATACTGCAGAAGGGACTGTCATTTGTCCCCACAACCTCCCAAGATCCCTTCCTATGGGAAGTTGATATGTATAAACTTGACCGACAACTGCGTCTCAAGGACTTCTTTCATTCGAGTATTGAACAGACACAGTGCACTGGTAATAAATTCAAATCCAAGAGCACCTTTGATTCAACGGTAGCTAATCACAGCATTGCTACCTTTATGGGGCTTTTGGGTAACGACACTAGGAGACAAATCAAGACTCACAAGAAAAGCTTTTCTAACCTGACAGTTGCAGAAAAAGACGCCATCAAGTCTTTGAAGTCCAATAAAGACATTATCATCAAACCAGCCGACAAGGGCGGTGGCATTGTGGTCATGAATTATGGTGGCTACAGGGCAGAGATCGAGAGGCAACTGATGGACACCAATTATTACAAAAAACTACAGAAGGATCCCACCCCAGGCTATAAGACAGAAATAGACTCCATCATCAGGCTTGGTGTTAACAACTTGTGGATCTCTGAGGAGACCGGCTCTTTTTTAACCCAGGACCACCCCTTGACTCCCGTGATATATGTGCTACCTAAAGTGCACAAGTCCATTATTAATCCGCCAGGCAGACCAATTATTGCTGCGAGAGGTTCTCTTTGCCACCCACTCTCCCAATTTGTTGATTTTTTGTTACAACCAATGGTCATCAATATGACATCATTTGTCAAGGACACAACGGCCTTTATCAACAAACTGGGCACCATCACCTTTGATATTACCAACATGCTTTTGGTTACGCTGGATGTCTCCAGTCTTTACACCAATATTCCCCATGGTGAGGGACTGGAGGCAATCAGGGAACATCTCTCCAACTATTCGGAGTATGATGGTCCACCTACCGAATTCATCCTACTGTTGATTGAAGTTATTCTTCATAAAAACTTCTTTAGGTTTGAACGCGACTTCTACCTCCAACTTACAGGGACAGCCATGGGTTCCAACATGGCACCTGCTTATGCTAACCTATTCATGGACAGTTATGAACAACTACATATCCTAAATGATGCACCGTTTGCGGTAAACATTGTCCACTATACCCGCTACATTGACGATATCTTTTTGATATGGGGAGGCAATGAGGATGAACTAGCACAATTTATTTCATACTTGAACACGATCCCATCTACCATACGCTTCACGGTGAACCATAGTTTGGACAGTATTTCATTTCTGGATACCGTGGTCTATAAAAAAGGTGGATTACCTGCAACTAAAATCTTTCAGAAACCTACAGATAAAAACACCCTGCTCTGTGCTACGAGCCATCACCCTGAGCCTCTCAAACGGGGACTACCGTATTCACAGTTGCTGAGGGTTAAGCGCATCACTAGCGATCCAGATCTAGTAGAGGGTGCTTTATGCCAAATGGCCAATAGGTTTCTTGACAGGGGATATCCTAGATCTGAAATTGATATAGCCCTCACTAAAGCTAGGGGCGTGGATAGGAATTCTCTCCTCACACCATACATTGCGGAAATTAAGACCAGCCGCATTAACATCAGTAGTACTTTTACCACCGCTTCTAATGTGATCAAACGGAGTATTAGAAGAAATTGGAACATCCTGAGCACTGACCCCAAAATAGGCGATTTCTGTCAGGGAGCACCTAGGATGTGCTATCGTCGGGGTAGAAACCTGAGGGACTATCTAGTGGAGGCTGATCCTTTTAACAAATATGCACCTACTACAACATGGCTACATAAAAAACCTGGTGTATATAAATGTCATGGATGCATTAACTGTGGCTTTTTACAGATTGGCCAATCTTATGCCCATCCACACACTGGTAAAACAATACACATCAAAACACCCATGAACTGTGAGACAAGGTTCGTCGTGTATTTCATCAGGTGCCCGTGTGGGCTTTATTACATAGGCAAGACTAGCCGTATGTTGAAAGAACGCATGGCTGTTCATAGATCTACTATCAGGAAAGCACTGTTGGACTCGAGCACAGTGGAGGATTACAAACTGCTCCCGGTCGCAAGACATTTCAAACAAGAAAAACACAGTCTGTCGACATTAAGGTGTATGCCCATCTTACAAGCCGACACTTCATCTCGAGGAGGTGATCGCAATAAACTTTTGCTGCAATTGGAGGCTAAGACGATCCATGACCTTAAAACCATGTCACCGTTTGGTCTTAACGAGGACTTCAGACTTGGATGCTTTATTTAATAATGTTTTCATTGCTTTATTTAATAATGGCTGTATTGTATAATGTCATTATTGCTACATGCTATCTCCAGTGTCCCCCCTCCCCCTCCTCCCCCCACTGTTATGATCATGATGCTGGATGATTAGCCCTCCTCCTTTCTGCCTTTTTGCTCATTTCAGTTTCCCTGACTTGTGACTTTTTGGCACTGTCCTCATTATGGACCCAGATGCATCTCTGACATGTTACTTATTTCTAACCATGTCTTCCTATCCCTGCTTCCAACCACCCTCTCTCCCCCCCTTCCCCCTGTTGCCATCCCCACCCCTTCCCCCCCTCCCTACACACACCCCCCCTTTCCCCTTCTCCCTGCTGTCCCTTTGCCCAGCTGGTATGTATGCACTTTAGTGGTGTTTGTGGCATTTTTACTGTATACATGTGTTTCTGCCTGCAGCCTCTACCTCCATGTGCTCTGTAGCTGCTGTCACGGAGCACTCTGGCCCGCCCCCCTCCCTTCACTGCTCATTCCTCCCTCCTTCCTGTTGCCTGTCATTGCGAGGCAACCCAGAACTTGAGCACTACACATGCACAGTAGAGCCCGTTCCTGTGGCTGAGGGGGGTCTCCCATAGTTTCCCTAATTACCCATGATGCTCCTTACTGCAGTGAGCACATGAGATAGACGCCAGGTGATGATGTCATCTGTTCCTCACCGGAGAAGGTTGCAGTTACACAGGTGTGTGCAATTTTGTCTTTAATTAAGGTAGTTAGTTATGGGTATATATTGGTGGTTAAGGTCTATCTGTGGTAAGCACTCCCTTGATAAAGGTCCTGTTTTTAGGACCGAAACGTTGGTGTTTTGTGCCTGCTTCACTAATACAATTCTTTTTGCTAACAAGTGTGCTGTCTCTTCCTTGCTGTGCCTGCTTTGGATTCCCTGGATTCTCTGGTCTGCCTGGTAAGGAGCCTTTGATTATATATATATATATATATATATATATATATATATATATATATATATATATATATATACATATACATACATATTAATATGTATTAATCTGTACCCTAAAGTGGTACAGATTAATATATTATCAGTCAATGTGCCTCCCCCAAAAAATCAAAAATCACATCCAATGAAAAAACATGTAAAAAGAGACATTTACAAACATTGAATATATTACTTACCATTAGAAGCGGTGGCCCTCTGACTACCGGGGTAACAGGAAGCTCACGTACCTTGAAGGCCTCCAACAGCATCCGATGCCATCTGCCATGAAGATCCGGCTCAGGTACCCCAATCGGCTCAGGTACCCCAATCTTCTTTTTTCTTTCTTTAATCACCTTCTTCTATCTTCATCTGTAGCCATTTCTTGTTCTTCTTTATCTTCTTTCTTCATCTGTCAATCCAAAATACCCCATGTTAAATCCCAGCCGATGCTGTCTCGTTGGCTTCGTGGGCTCAAATGAGGCGTCACGGCCTTAAATATGGCTTGTGACGTCACATTTAGCCTCAAAATGGTTAACAGCCATCTGATTGGCTGTTCAAACCATGTTCCGACTTTTATTTATTTTTTGACATGACGTCACTTAAAGGGAATGATGCCAGCCAATCAGAATGGCTGTGCTTCATTTGCCTTTAAGATGACATCACGAAATCCAAGATGGCCGGCGTCACATGATATTTCAGCCAATCGGAGTGTGGAATTGGTTCCCAAAATATGATTGGCTGAAATACCATGTGACGCCGGCTTCGTGACGTCATCTTAAAGGCAAATGAAGCACAGCCATTCTGATTGGCTGGCATCATTCCCTTTAAGTGACGTCATGTCAAAAAAAATAATTAAAGTCGGAACATGGTTTGAACAGCCAATCAGGTGGCTGTTAACCATTTTGAGGCTAAATGTGACGTCACAAGCCCTATTTAAGGCCGTGACGCCTCATTTGAGCCCAAGTAGCCGACGAGACAGCATCGGCTGGGATTTAACATGGGGTATTTAGGATTGACAGATGAAGAAAGAAGATAAAGAATAACAAGAAATGGTTACAGATGAAGATAGAAGAAGGTGATTAAAGAAAGAAAAAAGAAGATTTGGGTACCTTTGCTGGATCTTCATGGCGGATGGCATCGGATGCTGTTGGAGGCCTTCAAGGTACGTGAACTTCCTGTTACCCCGGGAGTCGGAGGGCCACCGCTTCTAATGGTAAGTAATATATAGAATGTTTGTAAATGTTTTTTTTTTACAGGTTTTTTCATTGGATGTGATTGTTGATTTTTTTGGGGGAGGCACATTGACTGATAATATATTAATCTGTACCACTTTAGGGTACAGATTAATACATTATTATTACAATATTTGGGGGGGCATTTGTGGCTTGGTATTGCTGTTGGTTTTTTTAATGTCAGTTTCTTAGGTGGATGTAATTGTTTGTATTTTTCCTGCTTAATGTAATAAAATGTTTGCGATTGGTGTTCGTTTGTAGTTAATGTTGTCTTATGTTGGCTAATGCGTTTTATGGTTCTTTCAGAGATTGTTTGAATGTATTTCTTTGTCTTTTAATGTTACATTCATTAATGTTGTTGTAATTAATTGGTTTGATTGGTTAGTGTTACTATTCATTTTGAGTTGGTTTAGGAATTAATTGGTTTCATTGGTTAATGGTTTAATTAAATAATTGTTGATGTTGTTACTGCTTGTATTGATTGGATTAGCTGGCTACTGTTTTTATTGACTTTTTTTAGGTATGCTAATGCAGTGTTTAATAATGGGCAAATAATCTATTATCCATATCTGGATAATAGTTATTTTGCACAGTATTGTACTGTATGTGTTAGGGCGGAGGGCGGGAGGGGGGCCGTGTATTGATGTTTGTTAATTCTTTTTTAAATATACATTTTAATTATAGTGTAGATGTGCAGGGGGTCTCCGGAGCTGACCCGCGTTGGTTTCAGGTCCGAGGACCCCCTACTTCAGGAGATACAGGCTCCATTATGGGGTGCCGGTATCCCCTGCACTTTAAAGCTCCCGCGTCACGTGACCGGGACATTGAAATTCTGCAGGGGATACCGGCACCCCATAACGGGGCCTGTATCTCCTGAAGTAGGGGGTCCTCGGACCTGAAACCAATGCGGTTCATCTCGGGAGACCCCTGCTCATGTACACTATAATTAAAATGTATTTATTTATTGTACGATCACCTGTAACAGCCTTGCATGGAGATGGCAAATCTCCATGCAAATGTTACAAGCGGCTTTTTTTTCAATCAGCTAGCGTACGGGAACTTTAAGTGCGATAGCAGGGGGGAAATACATTGCACGCACAATAAGCCTGTTTTGGGCACGTCCGATAAAAAATGGGCTGCGGGCCTTAGTGAATCGCGCCGCCGCCTTCATTTTTTATCGGACGTGCTAATTTTTTTCAGGCCAGCGCAAAAGCTCAGAGCTTAGTGCATAACCCCCAAAGAGTCTTAACATTCTGAGTTCAAATGTTTTCCGTTCTTGGGTGCTTTTAAACATTCCATTGAGGATTTTGATTTTTAAATCATTTATGGAATGATCTGGTTGTGAGATGTGATGCCCCACAGGTGAGCAGTATCTTCCTTCTTCGTGATGGAGTATAGCGTGTCTGTGCATATTCATTCTTCCTTGTAGTTTTTGGCTGGTTTCCCCAATGTAGCAGCCTTGGTCACATTTGTTGCACTGAATCATATACACTATATTTCTGGATGTGCAGCAGTATGATCCTTTAACATTGAATGTTCTATGGTTGTGACTGGCTGTGGGATCTTGGCAAATGTGTTTGCAGAGTTTGCAGCGTTTGTTGCTGCACGGTTTTGTAACATTATCCATGTCTTTAAAATCGTTGTGAAGTTTTCTGCTGACTAATTTCTGTTTGAGGTTTGGTGGTTGCCGGAATGCAAGAATGCAAGGGTGGTTTGGGAAAGATTTCTTTTAATGTCGCATCCTCTGTCAACATGGGTTGCAGATCTTTGATTATTTTTCGTCTACCCTCTAGGGTAGGGTTGTATGTGGTCACTAGTGGTATGCGTGTGGTAGGTTCTTTCTGTCTGTATTGTACGAAAAGGCTGCTACATTGGGGAAACCAGCCAAAAACTACAAGGAAGAATGAATATGCACAGACACTCTATACTCCATCACGAAGAAGGAAAATACTGCTCACCTGTGGGGCATCACTTCTCACAACCAGATCATTCCATAAATGATTTAAAAATCAAAATCCTCAATGGAATGTTTAAAAGCACCCAAGAACGGAAAACATTTGAACTCAGAATGATAAGACTCTTTGACACCAAAACCAAAGGACTTAATGCGGACATGGGTTTTCTCACACCCTATCAAAATTGTTTGTAATTATCCTGCTTGCCTCTATTCTTATCCACACTTTCTCTCCCCCCTAGCATCCCTTCCCCTCCCCACCTTTCTTTGACACTGTCCCCTGGCTTCAAACACTTAACACCCTACCTTATCTACAGTAAATATCTGTTGTTGTTTTTTCCTCTCTCTACACTGTATTAGCCATTGAATCTTTTGTATATCAGTATTTCTGACCTGAAGAAGAGAGGAGAACTCTCGAAAGCTTGTCCTATGACATAAATTGTTAGTCCAATAAAAAGGTATCACCTAATACTGAAGAACTAATTTATTCGCAACTGGACTAACACGGCTATTTTCTGCTATATATATATATATATATATATATATATATATATATATATATATATATATTGTATTTTCTTTTTATTTATTTATTTGCATGATGAAGCCACTGTACAATAGCATGTGTGAAGGGTGGGTATCGGGCCAGGGTGGCTTAACCCCTTAATTACCTTTGCGGTTAGTGTCCGATAAGGTGATTAAGGGGTTCATTGATATGTGAATGTAATTGCAATGTATTGGCTATGTATTATTTTGGCAACGGACTACAAGGATTATGCTGGCGACGGGGCCTTCTTATTGATGAGGTCAGTAGAAGTTTCTTTATTTTACTATGCTAGTTAATGTGTTTAATAATGGGCAAATAATCTATTATCCATATCTGGATAATAGTTATTTTGCACAGTATTGTACTGTATGTGTTAGGGCGGAGGGCGGGAGGGGGGCCGTGTATTGATGTTTGTTAATTCTTTTTTAAATATACATTTTAATTATAGTGTAGATGTGCAGGGGGTCTCCGGAGCTGACCCGCGTTGGTTTCAGGTCCGAGGACCCCCTACTTCAGGAGATACAGGCTCCATTATGGGGTGCCGGTATCCCCTGCACTTTAAAGCTCCCGCGTCACGTGACCGGGACATTGAAATTCTGCAGGGGATACCGGCACCCCATAACGGGGCCTGTATCTCCTGAAGTAGGGGGTCCTCGGACCTGAAACCAATGCGGTTCATCTCGGGAGACCCCTGCTCATGTACACTATAATTAAAATGTATTTATTTATTGTACGATCACCTGTAACAGCCTTGCATGGAGATGGCAAATCTCCATGCAAATGTTACAAGCGGCTTTTTTTTCAATCAGCTAGCGTACGGGAACTTTAAGTGCGATAGCAGGGGGGAAATACATTGCACGCACGATAAGCCTGTTTTGGGCACGTCCGATAAAAAATGGGCTGCGGGCCTTAGTGAATCGCGCCGCCGCCTTCATTTTTTATCGGACGTGCTAATTTTTTTCAGGCCAGCGCAAAAGCTCAGAGCTTAGTGCATAACCCCCAAAGAGTCTTAACATTCTGAGTTCAAATGTTTTCCGTTCTTGGGTGCTTTTAAACATTCCATTGAGGATTTTGATTTTTAAATCATTTATGGAATGATCTGGTTGTGAGATGTGATGCCCCACAGGTGAGCAGTATCTTCCTTCTTCGTGATGGAGTATAGCGTGTCTGTGCATATTCATTCTTCCTTGTAGTTTTTGGCTGGTTTCCCCAATGTAGCAGCCTTGGTCACATTTGTTGCACTGAATCATATACACTATATTTCTGGATGTGCAGCAGTATGATCCTTTAACATTGAATGTTCTATGGTTGTGACTGGCTGTGGGATCTTGGCAAATGTGTTTGCAGAGTTTGCAGCGTTTGTTGCTGCACGGTTTTGTGCCATTATCCATGTCTTTAAAATCGTTGTGAAGTTTTCTGCTGACTAATTTCTGTTTGAGGTTTGGTGGTTGCCGGAATGCAAGAATGCAAGGGTGGTTTGGGAAAGATTTCTTTTAATGTCGCATCCTCTGTCAACATGGGTTGCAGATCTTTGATTATTTTTCGTCTACCCTCTAGGGTAGGGTTGTATGTGGTCACTAGTGGTATGCGTGTGGTAGGTTCTTTCTGTCTGTATTGTACGAAAAGGCTGCTACATTGGGGAAACCAGCCAAAAACTACAAGGAAGAATGAATATGCACAGACACTCTATACTCCATCACGAAGAAGGAAAATACTGCTCACCTGTGGGGCATCACTTCTCACAACCAGATCATTCCATAAATGATTTAAAAATCAAAATCCTCAATGGAATGTTTAAAAGCACCCAA
Source organism: Ascaphus truei (assembly GCF_040206685.1). Lineage (NCBI taxonomy): Eukaryota > Metazoa > Chordata > Amphibia > Anura > Ascaphidae > Ascaphus > Ascaphus truei. The sequence goes on from NC_134485.1 coordinate 317,990,737, forward strand.
GAACGGAAAACATTTGAACTCAGAATGATAAGACTCTTTGACACCAAAACCAAAGGACTTAATGCGGACATGGGTTTTCTCACACCCTATCAAAATTGTTTGTAATTATCCTGCTTGCCTCTATTCTTATCCACACTTTCTCTCCCCCCTAGCATCCCTTCCCCTCCCCACCTTTCTTTGACACTGTCCCCTGGCTTCAAACACTTAACACCCTACCTTATCTACAGTAAATATCTGTTGTTGTTTTTTCCTCTCTCTACACTGTATTAGCCATTGAATCTTTTGTATATCAGTATTTCTGACCTGAAGAAGAGAGGAGAACTCTCGAAAGCTTGTCCTATGACATAAATTGTTAGTCCAATAAAAAGGTATCACCTAATACTGAAGAACTAATTTATTCGCAACTGGACTAACACGGCTATTTTCTGCTATATATATATATATATATATATATATATATATATATATTGTATTTTCTTTTTATTTATTTATTTGCATGATGAAGCCACTGTACAATAGCATGTGTGAAGGGTGGGTATCGGGCCAGGGTGGCTTAACCCCTTAATTACCTTTGCGGTTAGTGTCCGATAAGGTGATTAAGGGGTTCATTGATATGTGAATGTAATTGCAATGTATTGGCTATGTATTATTTTGGCAACGGACTACAAGGATTATGCTGGCGACGGGGCCTTCTTATTGATGAGGTCAGTAGAAGTTTCTTTATTTTACTATGCTAGTTAATGTGTTTAATAATGGCCAAATAATCTATTATCCCTATCTGGATAATAGTTATTTGGCACATTATTGTACTGTATGTGTGGGGGTGGGGGGAGGGGGTATTGGCCCCAAGGGTATGTGGGTAGGCCTCCCTTGTGGGTATTGGGTGAGGGTGGTTAAGCATCACGGGGTGTGGGGTTATTGGGGGAGGGTATGTAGGCCTCCCGAGTGGTGGGTGAGGGAGGGTTAACCCCTTAATGACTATAGCGGTTAATAACCGCTATGGTGATTAAGGGGTTAGGGGACATTACATGGGATGTTTTTATTCTTGTTTCTTTTTTTGCAGCAGCGGATGGGGCATGGGCAGGATGAAGATGAGGATGTATCCAAAGCCAGGGTGTGCAGCGCACAGCAGTAATGAAAGAGCAGGTCTTGCAAAAAATGAGTCCTTTATTGACAATTCATAGTGATGTGGGACAGCAGCAAACCTTCAACGCGTTTCGTTCAAAGGAACTTTATCAAGAAGTGCTGTGTGAGCTAAAACAAACAATTTAAATACAGCTGACTTGCCTGATTTCGCGCCAAATGGTGACGTCATTAGATGTCTCTAACCAGTGAAAATCATGATCTTCGCGCATGCGCACGACGCCAGAGTACTGAGAACTCCCTGCTCATACCAGCCGAGCTGGACGTCTCAACCAATGGAATACCTGTTCTCCGCGCATGCGCGCAGCGCCAGAGTGCTAGGGATTCCCTGCTTATATCAGCCGTGCTCATTCACTGGATGTACGCCCCTCCGGGCAGTTCCACCGGTGAGAGCACCAAAGCCAGGGTGTGCAGCGCACAGCAGTAATGAAAGAGCAGGTCTTGCAAAAAATGAGTCCTTTATTGACAATTCATAGTGATGTGGGACAGCAGCAAACCTTCAACGCGTTTCGTTCAAAGGAACTTTATCAAGAAGTGCTGTGTTAGCTAAAACAAACAATTTAAATACAGCTGACTTGCCTGATTTCGCGCCAAATGGTGACGTCATTAGATGTCTCTAACCAGTGAAAATCATGATCTTCGCGCATGCGCGCGACGTCAGAGTACTGAGAACTCCCTGCTCATACCAGCCGAGCTGGACGTCTCAACCAATGGAATTGCATGCGCGCGGCGCCAGAGTGCTAGGGATTCCCTGCTTATATCAGCCGTGCTCATTCACTGGATGTACGCCCCTCCGGGCAGTTCCACCGGTAAGAGCACGCCTCTGACAGTCACAGGGGAACACCCACTCCTCTCCGCTCAGCGCATGCGCTGATCACACTTCCCTATTAGTTTCACAAGCCATATAACAACCCTGAGAGAGGTTACAGAAGATATTAAAAATGGGTGTAATATCAAAATGCTAATAAATGATTGGGCTGGGGGATATATGAGGCAGTCAGCTGTATTGTATAACACAGTTAAGTATGGGCAAAATATGAATATACACACATATATAAAAACATATATACATATATTAGTGAACAAAAGAATGATATAATTATACTTAGAGAAATACATATAACAAGACAATTTATTGATTAAAAATTATATTAAACAAAATAAGTGATTAATTAAAAGATGCGACAAAAGCAATAAAAACATATTAAAAAATGCAAATGTGTCTTGTGCCTATGAATAAGCAACAGCAAATTGCATGCCCCAATGGATGAAAGATAGTGGTCATGTGGTTTTAACATACAATACATTTCTGTTTAATGTGAAGTGCCGTGTAGAATATATATACTCATTTATAAATAGACTGTCATTAATCCGTCTATATCGTGGTTTAGATGAATACATAGTAAACAATACTGTGACAATATTGGATAATATTGTACCTCAACTACAAATTGTTTAGACAAATCGAAAACACTTTAACTAAAGTGAACGAGACCGAGAAAGCTCTTATTTTATATAAGTCTTATAATACCTCAGATATAAGTTATTTAAACAAATCTGAAACACTTTAACTACAGTGAACAAGACAGAGAAGGCTCTTATTTGATATAGTTTTATAATACCTCAGATATAGATTGTACAGACAAATCTGAAATACTTTGTTTAGACAAATATGAAATACTTTAACTAAAGTGTATAAGACAGAGAAAGCTCTTATTTGATATAAATATATCTTCACGAAGATGTGTATTGATTTATTCAGGCAATATTTTATGATTTATAGGAATACGAATAAATCCCAATAGAGTGTTCCTAATAATATTTTTGGATCGTTTTAAATGGAAAAATATATATAAAATGAGCAATAATATCTTGTTTTTGGAAGACAGATAATACTTATTTAAGAAAATGGTTAATGTTCCATTCTACATTCATTCCATCAGGGAACCTTGTTTTTAATGTAAATATCCAGTAGGACTCTCTACAATCTAATGTTTTTACAGTGTTACCCCCTCTTTCTTTTTTGATTATCTTCTCAATGCCCACAAATGAAAAGTTGTTGATGCCCCCTTGCCCACATTCCAAAAAATGCTTGGACACAGGGTGCTCCATATCTTTTTTACGTATCAATCTGCAATGCTCTTGCATCCTTATTTTTAATGCCCTTGTGGTCCTGCCGACATATCTCTTCCCACAGCCACAGGTGATGAGATAAACTACAAAGGTAGTATTACAATTGATAAAGTTGTGTATAGTGTGACGTTTGTGTGGACTGTGGGAGAAGACATGCCGAGCGGGTTTCATGAATTGACACATGTTGCAATGATTGCATGTAAAGGATCCTTTGGTCACAAAATGATCTGAGCTTTTAACTGGTGTTGATACTACACTAGGGGATAGAAATGTAGCCAATGTCTTGGCTCTTCTATATACAAATTTAGGACCCTTATCTGTATATTCCCGAAGAATTGGATCCATCCTTAATAGTTCCCAATGTTTATTCACAATTCTGTTTACTTGACTGCTTGATTTACTGTATTATGAAATAAACAAAGGACAGGTCCCATCATCTTTGATGTCTCTTTTTGTACCCTTCAGAGATTCAATGTGTAAGCCCCCCCTCATTCTGGACACAGATGGCAATACCGTTGCTCGTTCAATTTCTTTGACCTCCTGTAGTGTAGTCTGGAGGGTCTCCCGATCATATCCTCTCTCAACAAATTTATTTGTCAGCTCCTCAGACTGAGTCACGAAATTGCCAAGGGTTGAACAATTCCGTCTCAGCCTGAGGTACTGACCCTTGGGTATACCCTTAATCACAGATCTGGGGTGACAAATGTCCGCTCTCAGAAATGAATTCCGGGAATTTGGTTTCTTGTAAATATCAGATTGTATTTTTTGATTGATGTCTATGTAAAATAGAATGTCCAGGTAGCTAATGTGATGGGAATGATAATTAATAGTGAGGTGAATATCAAGCGTGTTATTATTTAAATATTCTATAAATTCTAATAAGGTGTCAGTGTTCCCGTGCCAAATGAAAATAAGATCGTCAATGAAACGTTTATAAAAAATAATATTGTGCCTATAAGAGTTTGTGCTACCAAAGAGAAAATTATTCTCCCTCCACCCCATAAAAAGATTGGCATAGGAGGGGGCAAAACTTGTCCCCATTGCCGTCCCCCGAAGTTGCAAATAAAATTTGTGATCAAAAAGAAAATAATTGTGAGTAAAAAAAGTATTGATTCCATAATAAATGTGGTTGTAAGTATTGAGCTTCCTGGACATTCTATAAAATGGCGGACAGCCGTCATGCCCAGATCATGTTGAATGATCGAGTATAGGGAGACCACATCCATAGTTACCCACAGGTAATCCTGATTCCAACTGATCTTTTGTAATTTTGTGAGCAAGTCGCCTGAGTCCAGAATAAAGGAAGGCAAGTTTCTAACAAAAGGTTGTAAGTATGCATTCACATATTGAGACAGACCATCTCCCAAAGATCCAATACTGGAGACTATTGGCCGACCAGGAGGGTCGACCAAAGTCTTATGGATCTTTGGGAGATGGTGGTATATGGGAATGACAGGATGATGATTGATAATAAAGTCTGGTTCATGTTTACTCAATACATGTGTGGCTGTCCCCAGATCCACCAACTCAAGGAGTTCCCTCAAAAAACAGTCAGTGGGGTCCCGTGGTAATACAGAGTAGGAGGACACATCTCCAAGTTGGCGAAATGCCTCCTTGAAGTAGTCAGTCCTACTCTGCACCACCACAGCACCCCCTTTGTCTGCATTCTTGATAACTAACATGGAGTTCTCCTGCAATGACTTAATAGCAATTCTTTCTTCTTTACTAAGGTTGTCATACCTTGAATGGGAAAAGGAAAAGCCCTGAGCTAACAATCTGAGGTCACAGACCACAAGGTTCTCGAACATACTAAGATATGGGCCTTTAGCAAAAGTGGGGTAAAACACTGGATTCCCAGTCTCCTAGAATGTATGTTTGTGTGTGGTCTAAAGTATTGCCCTCTATGAAGAGATCTTCCATATCCCTGAGTATACAATCCTCTCTAAAAGAGCACCACTTTTGAGCACCACTCCAAAGACACTGAAGATGAGGATGGCCTTCATCGTGGCAGCCGGACAATGGTGAGTGCTATATGTATTTAATGTATTTATTGTTCTTTATGTATTTTAAATGGACACATTCACTATTATCCATTTGTGGATAATAGTAATTGTGCCCATTACTATACTGTATGTTAGGGGGGTATAGGGGTTGTTGGGGTAATATATATATATATTTATTTATTTAGTGTGGGGCTGTTGTGTGTGTATTTATTTTATTGTGGGTAGCAGGGGTGGGTGAAGTGGGTATTAGACCCAACGGTGGTTTGTTTAGGGCTTGCGGGTGGGTAGCGGGAGGGCTGAACCCCTTCATGACCGTAGCGGTATTAACCGCTACGGTCGTGAAGTGGTTAAGCGCACCCGCAACTCCCCCCCCCCCCCCCGCAAGCCCTAAACAAACAACAAGGGCAAAATACCCCCTTCACCCACCCCCGCTAGCCACAATAAACCTGGCACGGCGGCATAACCCCTTCATTGCCTTAGCGGTTAGCCGCTAAGGTAATGAAGTGGCCTTTAAATGCATTTTTCCTGCCTCGGATGCATGCCGGGGGGTCCGGTGCTGGTATTAATGGTATCAGCTCAGGAGACCCCCGGTATCAATCCCAGCAAAAAGGCCAGAATTTTTTCTAAGTGCCAATCCGCCGCTCATCAGCAGCCTCTCACCATCAACTTGCCAACTTTTTTTGGCGTGCCTGATTCGGCATAAAAACGCCATTCTAGAGTGGCGAATTGCGGCACAAAGCTACTCGCCACTACTAGAATTGAGCGTGGCGGAAAATAGGTCTATTTGAGGCGAAAAGTGCCTTCTCCCCTTCCCCAATGGCGGGGAAAAAAAACGCCAAGAAAATTGGCGTTTTTTTTTATTTTCGCCACGTTTTCGCCCCTTACTGAATAGGGGTAGGCATTTTTGGCGTGAAACGGGCGAGAAGTGCCTTTCCGCCGCTTACTGTATGACCCCCTACATGTTCATTCTGCTCCAATCTTGAACAAAATGTGCCCTCGAGTTTCATCCACGTTGGTGTTCTTGACCCCAGTTCGTGAATTCCATGTAAAAACCCCACCAGTGGAATCTGCCATCCACCGAGGGATCATCAAATGACAATTCGCCAATGTATACTGGAATTTGCATACCTGACTACCAAGCAAAAAACAAGTCTCCACTCCCAAACCAAATCCACCAAAATCCACAGAGCAAAAAACCTCCAGATCTGCGGCGGAACAAATGGGCAAAAATAAAATTCCCCATTTCTCTATTTTCCGCTGTCTACCTCTGCTGCTGTACCTCCGCACCGCCGGGTGACCCCTCTGACCAAAATCTCGCCTTACCACCAAGCACACGTGCCAGCAGCCACTCGTGACCATGACGTTTTGCCTCCCCCTGCATCCATGTTTCTCCACTGCCAACCTCGACCGCCATCATCATCCCTGCTGGGTCATCCGACCTCGTCCTTCTTCCGCCGCACTGCGCAGCCATCTCTCAGGATACTAGGAACCAGGATAATCAGACGCCGTGGCTCCAGTAGATACTAGAAGAAAGAGGAAGATAAGAACCCTCCCCTTACCTCAAGTACCCCTTTCTTAACCCCTTCCCCTTGCCTGACCTCATAGCTCCTTTGAAGAGGAGCCCCTCAACCTTAAGTCATACTGCCCCTCCCTTACAGATCCAAGGTGTAAAGGTTCCAGTCCTGGGTTTTGTTGGAACTTGCCCTTACATGGCCTTTACAGCCATCTTTGATCCTGGCAAAACTCTTCCTGGACTTGGTAATTGGCTGCACCTGTTCCAGTGCTTTAAATAGCAGTCATTTACTCCCAGCCCCTACCCGAGCATGGTATTCTCTCCATTGTGTTCCTGGACCCTGTGAGTGCCGTGTTCTTGAGCTGTGTTCCTGTGCCCCTGGATTCCCTGTTGCCGACCCCAGCATGTGACTCCGACCTTGCACCTTTACCACCTACCTCAGCTCTGCAGGACCACTGCCTATCACAGACGAACATCATTATACAGTACAGGACTTTCTTTAACTTCAGTAAAATATCATTTCTATTGTTTCTGAATAATAAATCTATTACATTTGAAAGCTACTATTGCTATGTTGAATATTCTATTGTGTTAGGTACCTCTGTCTCTTTGTTTTATTGATTCATGTCCTTTCTCCTACAGTATATATTGTGTCAGCTTTGCTGTCGCCACTGATTATTGTAAACTGGAGTGAAAGTCATCATAAATTCTGGATATGACACAGAGCCCATGCTAAATTTTGATAAATTACCTGTATGGAACACAGAGGAAGATGAAGTACTTTGTTTGCGAGCATGAGCACTATACACAAGAAAAAGCTGTTACTAAACATATCTATGGCACTTTTAAATGCAATTCAGGGTTTATTCTAGCATGTTTCCTTTTTAAACATAAATAATTTTTTGCAATTTAGACAAAACAATGTTTCTATGCTTAACGTTCTGCCACTTTTTCCCATACAAAAAAACTACTGAATACAATTTAACCCAGGTAGTTATGGTCAGTGCTGCTAACTGTTACTTCATCTGTTCCACTAGTAATGGCTACTTATCACATGTGTGTGCAGGCAAGACATGAAGAGGGTTGATAAATTCCACATTAGGATAACTTTGAACTTTCTCTAACCCATCATAGTATAGGTAGGGCCGATTAAATAGAGACATGTACAAAGTAGAGTGCTGGCGTAGGAGGAGGGAGGGGAGGAAAGAGATTACAGATAAGACCAACAGGAAAAGAGAGCAAATACTAGGGCATACAGTATATACAAAGAAAAAAGAAAACAGCACAAAATCTCATAGTGTAGTATGTATAAAAATGCATTGAAATATTCAGTCAGCAGGTGAGTATTGCACGTACAGCAGGGTAAAGACAAAAGAGCATTACATGTTAGGGACATGTTACCACAATGGCATCTACAGCAGAATCCTGCACCGATCGCCCGAACCCACGGGCTGCACCAGATGAAATGTCCAAGATCCCCTCTCCAAGAGCAACCGACTCCTGTTGGGAATGGTCTTGGTCCTGGTCTGCTGGGATTCCAGCGGTTTGAGCATTATTGGGTGGTCCCTCCACACTGACGGCAAATGCCGATTACACATGCCAGAGCTTCAGTGGCTGCTGCTGATGTCACAGGTTCTGTCACCCTATATATTTATTTTTTATATATTTAATTCATCACTTTAATTCATCACTATCAGGTGCGCAGTGTTTTTTCTATATATTTTTCACTATATACAGTATATAGGCAGGAAATCATGTGCAGCCCGTTGCGCAGAGGATGTAAAACCTGGATTGAAGATATTACTCCCCTGGTGCCCTATGCAACTGTAGCCATGTGGTAAAAATGGTATACAGTTCTCTCTCATGCTGGCAGTAAGCCTGGTAAGTATACAGGATTGCCAGCATCAATCATGGAGGATTGCCCTCACACCCTGGTGAGGTGTCATATGTACATAAGGGGAGTGGTAACAGACCTTGTGTCCATTGTTAGTGACACAGGAGGTGGAGCCATTTCCTGGGTATATAAGGCACAGCACTGCCCAAAAGTTAGTGGTTCAGCATGTATGCACGTTTTTGCACGTTCAAGGTCAAGGGCATAATCTAAAGTGATTCTGCAGCAAATAGTCTGACCTGCAGCAGTAAGGCTGGCAGGGCCTACACTGTGTCCAGGGACCTGGCACAGGTGGTGATCTCCCTGAGGGGAGAGGTGATCCAACTCCATTGGGAGGGCAGATAGATCTTCTGAGAGGAGAGCACAGAAGAAGATGAGCGGCTGAGCTGTCTGCTGCGAGGGGCAGTCTGCCTATACCATCATCAATAAAGATGCCCTTGTTCACAAGAACCCCAATTTGTGAGTGTGAAGTTACTCCACAGCAGAAGGCACCATCAAGAAGAAGTTCCTCATCAGAACCATCTCCTTGCGGACGCAGAGATCCTGATGAGGTGGAGGCGCTGCACTGTATGTAGGTAGGACTCTAGCACACTACCACAGCTGCCTGTCTGGGTTGACATTCCCCACACAACATCATACGGGAGACTCAGGAGTCCTTTTGCCAACAGGTGCACCACCAGATACGACCATGTAATGGGGACTGGTTAGACCACAGGGGCCAATGTGAGATTGGGTGGGTCAGTCAGGTCAGAAAATCCGTTACACAACAAAAAGCCTCACAAAGTAACACAAGTCTATAACTTTGAGGACCAATATGAGCTGTCACACTGAGTCGCTTCTTTATTAGTGACTATAATTGATAGAATATGATCTATTTACCCCCCTTGTTGCTATGAATACATTGCATTGTGTCCTGTTCTTAGCACAGTGCTGCCTCAAAGTTCTTTATTGCAGCTGGGATTCTGCCAAGCAACTGGGCTTCCTAGTTAAGGGGCAAGGAGAACAATAGCGGTCTGGACTCAGGAGACCAGGGCACAGAGTAGGATGGACATTTAGCTAGATAGCAAGCCAGGGATAGATCACTATGCCAGGGATTGTTACCATGTAAAATCAAGTTTGCACTGAATTTAGTTTCAAGCCTGCATCAATCTCTGTTGCCGGAGTACACAGGCATCACACGTTGCAGGACCTGCTGGCACTGAATAAGTTAATTGTGATGCATTTTTAAAAAAATCACAAAAAGGTTTCAAATTAATTAATCTCCAGTTACCCCACAAAGCTGCACCGAAGCAAAAAAAAGTGTACTAACTGTATAAGGGATCCTAGTTTCGTTTACACTACAGTAGATAGTCAAAGACCAGCTTCGCAAGGGTTGTAGTAATCAAAATTACTAATAATAAATTGCGTCTTTCTCCCCCTCCATCAGATCGTCATAGCTCGGCTTCACACGGTTGCATTACAAAATTACTAATAATAAATTGTCTCTCCCTCTCTCCATCTCCCCCGCTCTTCTCCATCCCTCCTATCACTTTCCTTTAATACATTATGATGTCCCAAATTCTATCCTCTCTCTTCTGAAAGCCAATGTCCCGGGTGTAGTCCGCAATTAGGGGGCGTTTCATCGCATAGTAAGCGACTTCCTCATATGCCCCTGAGGAAGTCGCTTACTATGCGACAAAACGTGTAGGGCCATTCTCATTGGACGCTCTAGCAGCCCCGTGGCTCTGACATATTGCGCTTAGCCCTGCCCCCGATTGCGGACTACACCCGGAGCTTTTGCTTTCAGCTGATAACCGGCACTGCGAACTTACATCTGACGCAAAGCGCGGATTTCCCAGCGGCATCGCCGGAGCTCCCCTGTGTCCCTGGACTATCCGATCTACATCCGTACACGACGTGACGGAGGTCATTCTTGCCTGGGGTTGCGGCGCTGAGGTGTTTCATCTGATCTCCTGGATCACAGCCCAACAGCTAGTCCCACCTGTTGTCAGGTTTTTCCACAGTGCGATTTTATAACGAATGTTTGTGAGTGTGCATTTTAAGGTTACTCCAACCTAGTCTATGTATTAAACGGTAATACACTATGGGGCATGCGCTTCTGTTTTTTGTCTTTTGGATTTGTTTGGAAACTGGTTCACTCCACAGAAGCAGCTCAGACCCCAAGAATCACCTGGGCCATCTACCCTATATCCTTTTTTCAAAATACTTGGACTTTTGTTGTGTTGATTCACATTTCTTATTGTTTGGATTTATATTTTACACATCTTGTAGCGCTGTTTTTCTTTTTGTTTGTATATATATATATATATATATATATATATATATATATATATATATATATATATATATATATATATGTAGCCCTTATACCCCCCTGGGTACTGAAACTACCTGTGCTGCTGTCACCTGTTTGGCCTCAGCCTCCGCCACTGGGAGCCTGGCGTACAGTATACTTATTATCTTATGCAGCGCCCCCACCGACAAGGGATCCCAGAGTAGTGGGAGGAGTCCCTTACTGGAACCGATATACACAATGATTAGACACGCTTGTATAGGAACAGTATTTACTAAACAAATATATTGCATATACCATACCATAACACAGCCACAGCATTGAATATCTGAAAGCACTGGCAGATTATGACCCCACAATAACACCTCCCGGTTGAGAAACCCCAAAGTACTGGAGTGCCTGGGCACTTAACCCCTGAGTGTCCACCAGCAAGTTCCTCCCCAGAGAGTGTGTGTGGTATAGCGCGCTTCCCTGTGTGTTGGGGCCCATTGGTGCACTTGTTAATACCTCCCTGGTCTCAGTCCAGACCAGGACAACAATGGAAAATCCGCAGATCAATGGCGTGGCTCCGCACAGCAATTTGCTGCTATCCTCCCTATTGGATCCTTAGGCGGATGCCTCTGGAGGGGCTTACCGACTGGAGTGTAATCCTATAAATAGTCTCTATCACGGATGTCTGAGTAGTCTCCTCTGCAACAGGCTGCACTTCTCTTCAGGCAACGTCCTGCAGCATATCTCACACTATTGCTACAGTGAAAGGGTCCCTATCCTAGGGCATTTCCCTACAGCATACACATAATTCCCTGACTCACTGTAGAGAAACTCTATCTGGGACCTTGGGGGCAATTCTGGCCTAGCCCACCGAAGCACTGCTCCGGGGACCTTACCTGCTCCCTCTCTATCCAGACCTTGACTCTCTTCTTCCTCTCCCAGTGTGCGAAAGTCTAAATCTTCCCCAAGGGAGTCTTGCAGCCTTATTGGCTCCCTGGTGGTACTCCCTCCCTATGCAGCCTGGGAGTTGTAGTTCATTTTGCAGCCTGTTACTACTGCCGCCGCATGCGCGAATCTCACTGCGCATGCGCAACTCATACAATGGCCGCCGCGACCTTCTTCGCGCATGTGCGAACCTCAGCGATGCGCACACAGTCCAACATGGTGGCACCCTGTGCAGGGAGCCACCGGCGAGCCCATCGCCTCCTGAACTTTACCCCTCAGCATTCCCCGCAGCAGCGGAGGTAAGGGGGTGGAACCGGGTACCTGGGGGACCGGGCTCCATACATACATACACACATACATACAGACAGACATACAGACAGACATACAGACATACAGACAGACATACAGACATACAGACAGACATACACACATACATACAGACAGACATACATACAGACATACAGACAGACATACAGACATACATACACACATACATACAGACAGACATACAGACAGACATACAGACAGACATACACACATACATACAGACAGACATACACACATACATACAGACAGACATACACACATACATACACACATACATACAGACAGACATACAGACAGACATACAGACAGACAAACACACATACATACACACATACATACAGACAGACATACAGACATACATACAGACAGACATACAGACATACATACAGACAGACATACAGACAGACATACACACATACATACACACATACATACAGACAGACATACAGACATACATACAGACAGACATACAGACAGACATACAGACAGACATACATACATACATACATACACACAGACATACATACAGACATACATACAGACAGACATACAGACAGACATACAGACATACAGACAGACATACAGACAGACATACAGACATACAGACACACATACATACACACATACATACACACATACATACAGACAGACAGACATACAGACAGACATACAGACAGACATACAGACATACAGACAGACAGACATACAGACAGACAGACATACAGACAGACATACAGACATACATACACACATACATACAGACAGACATACAGACAGACATACACACATACATACACACATACATACAGACAGACATACAGACAGACATACAGACATACATACAGACAGACATACAGACAGACATACAGACAGACATACATACATACATACACACAGACATACACACAGACATACATACAGACATACATACAGACATACAGACATACAGACAGACATACAGACAGACATACAGACATACAGACAGACATACAGACAGACATACAGACAGACATACAGACAGACATACAGACAGACATACAGACAGACATACATACATACATACACACAGACATACACACAGACATACATACAGACATACAGACAGACATACAGACATACAGACAGACATACAGACAGACATACAGACAGACATACAGACAGACATACACACATACATACATACATACACACATACATACACACATACATACAGACAGACATACACACATACATACACACATACATACACACATACATACACACATACATACAGACAGACATACAGACAGACAGACATACATACAGACATACACACATACATACATACATACAGACAGACATACACACATACATACAGACAGACATACATACATACATACAGACATACATACAGACATACACACATACATACACACATACATACAGACAGACATACAGACAGACAGACATACAGACAGACATACAGACAGACATACAGACAGACATACACACATACATACAGACAGACATACACACATACATACAGACAGACATACATACATACATACATACAGACATACACACATACATACACACATACATACACACATACATACAGACAGACATACATACATACAGACAGACATACAGACATACAGACAGACATACAGACATACAGACATACATACAGACATACACACATACAGACACAGACACAGACACAGACACACACACACACACACACAGACACACACACACACACACACACACACACACATATATATATTGTGACAAACGCCCCTCTTTTGTAGCGCTGACGTCTGTCTGGGTTCTTCCCGACACAGTCTTCTAGGGTTAATTATACAAAAAACAGGATCATGCAAAGTATTACGTTGCTTAACTCAGGCTTCTGCCTGCTTTATTTTCATCCCAGTAAGGGACTGCAGCTTTAACATGTGTAGGTTAGAGGCACTCAGACATGAACCTTCAGCGGTTTACTCATATCAGTGTTACAGCATTTCACACAGTGTCACTTTTCAGAACCAAACCAAATCAAATAAACCAAATCCTATCCCATTCAGGGATCTAACTACACATCAGAATCAGCCTCTAACTGCTGCTGGGCCAACTAACCTGGTTCCCCAGCTTAAAACAATGCTCTCTCATATAGGGTCACTAGATACAGCACAGTCTTTTAGCAACAGCAATAAACATTTGCTTTGTCTTATCTGTTCGTGTTGGGAACAAGTGTCCAGGCAAATCCTCTGGAACTGTGATACTTGGAGGGGCCGTCCACCCCGAAACTGGATTCAGGGGAGCAGCGACACCCCCAGCCTCCAGGCTCTAAGGAGAGAGACTGAAATGCAAACCTCTCTGCTCTAAATACCTGTGCATGTGATTAGAAGAGCAGGTGAGGGAGAACTAGAGCCATTGTAATCTGTGGTCTGGATTTTCCATCCACCAGCCTGAGTTAATGTGAAGCTGTGGAATGGATAATTTTTAACTATTCCTGCACTTTCTGACCTAAAATGGGGCAGAAAGCTGCCTAACATCTTTGGACTATGTCACATATCCCCCTCCCCAGCTCACACCTACTGGGGTGAGCGGCCATGGACCTCAATGGGGTGAGCGTCCTACCTGAAATACTTGAGCTAACTCCTCAGTACAATATTAAGCATTCACATGACCCGAATATGAACGTCTGTCTGGGTTCTTCCCGACACAGTCTTCTAGGGTTAATTATACAACAAACAGGAACATGCAAAGTATTACGTTGCTTAACTCAGGCTTCTGCCTGCTTTATTTTCATCCCAGTAAGGGACTGCAGCTTTAACATGTGTAGGTTAGAGGCACTCAGATATTTTCATTCAGCGGTTTACTCATATCAGTGTTATAGCATTTCACACAGTGTCACTTTTAAGAAATAAAAACCAAATCATATAAAGAAATCCTATCCCTTTCAGGGATCTAACTACACATCAGAATCAGCCTCTAGCTGCTCTGGGCCAACTAACCTGGTTCCCCAGCTTAAAACAATGCCCTCTCATTTAGGGTCACTAGATACAGCACAGTCTTTTAGCAACAGCAATAAACATTTGTTTTGTCTTATCTGTTCGTGGTGGGAACACGGTCCCAAGTGTCCAAGCAAATCCTCTGGTACTGTGATACTTGGAGGGGCCATCCACCCCGAAACTGGATACAGGGGAGCAGCGATACCCCCAGCCTCCAGGCTCTAAGGAGAGAGACTGAAATGCAAACCTCTCTGCTCTAAATACCTGTGCATGTGATTAGAAGAGCAGGTGAGGGAGAACTAGAGCCATTGTAATCTGTGGTCTGGATTTTCCATCCACCAGCCTGAGTTAATGTGAAGCTGTGGAATGGATCATTTTTAACTATCCCTGCACTTTCTGACCTAAAATGGGGCAGAAAGCTGCCTAACATCTTTGGACTATGTCACATATCCCCCTCCCCAGCTCACACCTACTAGGGTGAGCGGCCATGGACCTCACTGGGGTGCGCGTCCTACCTGAAATACTTGAGCTAACTCCTCAGTACAATATTAAGCATTCACATGACCCGAATATGAACGTCTGTCTGGGTTCTTCCCGACACAGTCTTCTAGGGTTAATTATACAACAAACAGGAACATGCAAAGTATTACGTTGCTTAACTCAGGCTTCTGCCTGCTTTATTTTCATCCCAGTAAGGGACTGCAGCTTTAACATGTGTAGGTTAGAGGCACTCAGACATGAACCTTCAGCGGTTTACTCATATCAGTGTTACAGCATTTCACACAGTGTCACTTTTCAGAACCAAACCAAATCAAATAAACCAAATCCTATCCCATTCAGGGATCTAACTACACATCAGAATCAGCCTCTAACTGCTGCTGGACCAACTAACCTGGTTCCCCAGCTTAAAACAATGCCCTCTCATTTAGGGTCACTAGATACAGCACAGTCTTTTAGCAACAGCAATAAACATTTGTTTTGTCTTATCTGTTCGTGGTGGGAACACGGTCCCAAGTGTCCAGGCAAATCCTCTGGTACTGTGATACTTGGAGGGGCCGTCCACCCCGAAACTGGATACAGGGGAGCAGCGATACCCCCAGCCTCCAGGCTCTAAGGAGAGAGACTGAAATGCAAACCTCTCTGCTCTAAATACCTGTGCAAGTGATTAGAAGAGCAGGTGAGGGAGAACTAGACCCATTGTAATCTGTGGTCTGGATTTTCCATCCAGCAGCCTGAGTTAATGTGAAGCTGTGGAACGGATCATTTTTAACTATTCCTGCACTTTCTGACCTAAAATGGGGCAGAAAGCTGCCTAACATCTTTGGACTATGTCACAATATATATATATATATATATATATATATAATGGATATATGTTGTCGTTCAATAAAAGCTGTGGTCGTTATACTCCATATACAGTGTGACATTTTATATATGGCAGTGTCAGTTATTGGGGGAGAGGGGGGGGGGGAATGGGGCATCCATGGATCAAGACCATCTCTTTGTATATGATAAATTACACAATTTGTGTTAACCTTTGCATGAATGTTACCATGAAAGCTTGAAAATTACGTTACCACACTGAAAAACCAAAACCTACAGTAATTGATAAAATCCATATTAATTACAGTGTCATCAGAATTTGACTGAAAGTACCATGAATGTTCTTCTGGTCCATTACTCTCTCTACCTTTGGTACACCCATTTATACCATACTCGCTTCCAATAAAGTAAGCAGCCCAAACATTTTATCCTTAAGCTGTAGAAGATATTAGTCCTATTCATTTTGAACCCTTCTCCAGCAGAAGAAATACATCTTAATAACACCAATATCAGAAATAGCTTTTCTACAAGCACTGGGCAACTAACTATTCAATTCTTTTTATTTTAGGAAACCATTTTCTTGCAATAAAAAGCAATGGACAGTCTCTTCAAGTGTAATGTGGAAATTTAATTATTTTTATCATGAAATGTCAGAACAGACATATATTTTCAGTCACATTTTGGATTTATCACTTCGGGAGTACATAAATCTAATCATCTCAGTCTCTTCATAGTTCACAAGTATTTTATACGAGTGAAAATTAGACTTGAAACTTTAATACATCTGAAATATTAATCATCAGTTGAAAAGAATATGAAATCTCACGCACATCGTTTGCATTTAGTATCAGAATTTGCTGCTAGCAACGTCTTGCTGGCTCACCAAATTAATTTGCATGTATATTTAAAGTGTGCAGTGCCTAAGTTCATATCACTTTATTAGATCCTGTCATGGAGCACTGCCTAGATTTGGAGGCTATTTTACAAATGCTACTTATGTGTGGCACTGAACTGTATGTTTCCTTTAGATTGAACACAGCAGTATTTTTCCCATGTGGTTGCAGAATGGTTATGCTGCATTGAACACAGCAGTACGCATATGGTCATAGAAAATCTAAAGCTATAAAACAAATTATACCGCAATTTTAATCTATTCTGGTGAGAGGTATGAAAATAAAGACTCTGGTTATGTTACAAGTACGAGAGAAAAACAGCTTAACCCTTTTCCCGCCATAAGGGCCTGCAAAGCATTGCGTTTCAATGAGTTGCTGGCCCTCCAGCAGCAAAAGGGTTAACCTTTCCATGCTATTATATGGCACCGAAGTAAACCCTTTGCAGGGTCATTACTTGCAAACAGTAATTATGCACTTGACTTTGTGCGGGATTTCATTGCATATGCATGGCTTGCTGAATTTCCCTTTTCAGTTCTAAGATTGCGGTTTTGGACATTCTAAGCATCGTCCAATGGTATCACCAGAGGGCAAATATCATGCAGAAATAGCACAGGCAACACCTTAAAATGTTTTACTGGTGCTGTATCACTATTTTATTACAATATGATAAGTCTGGCTTTATGAAATAATGTGCGGAGTGGCAGGCACCGCTGTAGAGGTGTTGTGGTAGGGGCCGGAGCGGCGAGTGCATTGCCGGAGCTCCGCAGGTAGCGAGTGCTTAGGGTGCCGCCATCTTGGATATGCGCGCGCATGCACAGTACGTTTTGCGCATGCGCATTGGACAGTACAGTGCGGTGGCCTTTAGGAGGTTAGTCACGCATGCGCAGTGTATCTTAATAGTGGCGGCAATTATAGAGAAGCTCCACAGGGGAACTACAATCCCCAGCAGCCCCAGGGGCTGCTAGTCACATGTTGCACTTCAGCCAATAAGGCTCCAGGATTCCCCTGCTGACAAAGTTGTTACATTTGGCGCGCTGTGAGCCACGTCAGTCAGAGCTGGGACACAGAGAGGTGAGGCTGTGTGTGCAGGGTGTCAGTGGCCCCTGCACTAGGCCAGAGACCCCCTATAGGCCCCGACTCCACTTAGATTGTGGTTACTACAGGGACAGCCCCTCTAGATATGGACATTGCCCTAGTGTATACAATGTTAGGGACACAGCAGCAAGATGCCACGCAGTATCTGCGGCCTGTGGTCTGTGACCAGACCACCACCGTATTAGAGACTCTCTTGATGGTGGGACCCTCCAGCTGGATACCACATCAAGTAGAGGCGGACACCTTCGCTGACGGCGTGGGACAGACGGCCCCCTTTCTTCAGTCAGCAGGTACCAGGTGCTGGAGCACCTGGCAGGTACCTACACAAATGCTGGAGATACAGGTACGCTTTTGAGGGCGTAGATTTTAACTTAGGGTTTAGATTAGTATATCCCAAACAGCTGAAAATGGGTGGTGCTCACAGGGAAAAGATACTGCGGTTACTGAGATAGAGAAGGATCCTCTTAATAAGGCACTAAGAGACACCCTACAGTGTAAACAAAACTTGAACTTTTAATATTACAATTAAAATAAGTGTTTGGGATGTTACAATAAACAAACAACAATTAGTAAAACTCGGAGAGTAAATGCGAGAGCATAATAGTGCTGAGAAATAGTTTCAACTTGGCGGGTATAATGGAGTAATAGCCACCCTGTCCTCAGATACAGCACGGTATAGAATCACCTGATATACTGGCTAGATTCTATAAACTCCTGTCCATTACAAATTCTGTTGCTATTTGGTAACTAATATAACAAACTGTTGCTAAAGATGTTGTGAATGTATACATCTAATGACTGGTTCCTATCCTTGTAGTACTTGAAGTAGATACAATGTTGCCAAATAAAAGATCTGTAGCTACATACACTCCTTAAATCTGAGTTAGAAGAATGATGGTGCTGGAAACTGTGCACTTATTGCCATATACAGTGCCTGAATAATTTGTATCTAATTGTACTGATAGCTTGGTACTCGGTTCCTAAACTTGCTCCTAGTAACCCAGTATAGTGGGCAGGTGTAATCACCTCCCACCATCAAACAGGAAATAGCTACCCATTTAGTTAGGTGATACTCGGAGTCGCACTTAAGGTAGAATGCCCCCGAAAGTGTATACTCCAGTATATAGCTCAATGATATTGGCGGGAATCAAATCGCAACAGTTTGGTGTAATGGATATAGATGTCAGAGCGTTCTTGCTGACCATGGCTGCAGTCTCCGAAATGCTTCGACTACCAGGACGCTCTCGCCTCTCCGATAAAGCTGACGTACCTCGTTAGCTGACATCAAACGTACCCGACGTACATTTCACCAACTTAAGCTTCATCAGGGGTTATTTCCCAAGTGGTATCAATACTTTTTATAGGTTGGGATTACTTTGATAATGTAAGGATCTGGGAGTTACACCGCCCTCGGCGCCCTACCTCGGACTGCAATCAGGTGTTCCGCTCCCTGCCACTCATCGTCGGGACCCGTGTCTACCGTCAGCAGTAACGTGCACAAGCGCACATCCAACATATCACCTAATGCTGAAGGGGAGGGTCCCGCCTCCAGGTTGCGCACGGAAGGCGCCAGCGTGTGGGGCAAATAGCACATGCAACATCTGCCTATATTGAACTCCATCTGCTATTCTGCCAGCACCTGTCTCCTGCACCGCTAAACCCAATCTCCGCTTGCACTGAGGACGCGCCTCCGTTCCGCCTCTCCTCTCATTGGTCCCTCTCCCTCATATATGCTCAGCTGTGCCACTGGCACATTGGCTGAGCATAATCATAGTTGCGTTGTGTCTACCTCTTCTCTGCCTCCACAGTCTTGCCTTTTCCTCTGCCTCCACAGTCTTGCCTTTTCTTGCTGTTTCTCGCTCTGTGTACCGACCCGGCTTCGCTTTTGGACTCCACTCTTCCGTACCCCTGACCCTGGCTCTTCGACTATTCCCCTCTCTCCAACCCAGACCACGGCTAATAGTACCTTCAATGATCTGTACCTCTCAACCCAGACCCCGGCAAGAATATTGACAGTCCGTACCTCTCCAACCCTTACCCGGCTACCTCGACCAACCTACACTCCAGACAAGCTCTCGTGGCTGTGGGTGGCATTTCTATCTCTTCCCACCTCAGTCCCACCTTGTTTGTGGTCAGCACTGCATGACAGTATGCTCAGCCCTACAAACATGGACCCCGCTGAGGTAGGGCGAGTCTTGACTTCACACGCCAACATGTTCTCTAAACTAGAGGAATATCTCAAGCAGAACAACCAACAGATGGCGTGAGTGATGTCATTACGCTGACGTCTTGAAGGAGGCAGGAATCCGGTGAGACCAGTCCGTGCATCGGGCTACAGCAGGGTTAAAAATATACAGGCTGACTTGTATCGAGTGTGTATGTGATCGGGTTATACCGAATTGCGTGGGAGTTTACATCTACATATTATAATATTGCATGGTTCTTTATGCGCAACCGCCTCGCTACACTAACAGCTGGAGGGGGTGACATACACTGCTGCTATAGATCCTGCACACACCACGTTAATCACTGAGGTGTGCAGCTGTATTGTTTATTAGCGCTACCAATATTATACAATTGCTCCACACACACCTACACACTCATCATTAGAAGTGGGTATTATTCATCAATACTGATTACATAGGGTGATACCTTAAGCCTAATGATTAAAGCCGCCCCGCTGCCTAAGCGGTCAGTCTAGGTATAAACCATAATTGTGTCATAATAACTGTGAGTACTATTGGATATACTAAGCCACAGGGGCATTCATGTATTGGTTTTTACCTGTGCTGCCACTTTGTGCATTTATTCTATGCACACCTATACATTAGGGTTGCATAGTCATTTCAACTATAACTAATGTATGGTGGCACAGTATATATACCTATATAGTCAATAGATATTAAAATATTCTGACCGCTACTATTGAGACTGTTTCCCGGATCCAGATTTTAATTGGTTTTAGTTAGTTTAGAGCATGCGCCGTTTATGTTGTGAGTGCTGATAATTAATAAAATTTTGTTATTTTGGCTACGGCATTTTAGTGGCAATTGTCCTCACTCAATGCAGTGAGCAATTGCTTCCCTGTAAAGGTTGACTGAACCTAGGTATTATACCGTATACACTATCCCTGGCCTAGTGTGCACTCAATAAGGATCTTTTGAGTGGGTCTCTATACCCACTTTTATTTGTTTGTCGTCAACCAACAGATGGACCTGCTACAGCAGAACCTTCTTTCTCTCACTGTCCAGGCGCAAACTCCTCCTCCTAGCTCCACACTGGTCAGATTCTTCCGTCCCTGCACCTACCCTTCTGTTTACTACTAATACTCCTGAACCCCAACTCTCGACTCCCAACCGCTATGCTGGAGACCCTCACGGATGCAGACGGTTCTTGAACCAATGCTTCATCCAGTTTGAGATCATGCCTGCTCGCTTTCCTTCCCAAAGATCCAAGGTGGCATACATCTCACTACTCACAGACAACGCCCTGGCTTGGGCTTCCCCCATCTGGGAACAAAGGTCGGACCGAATGCAAGACATCAGGCTATTCGCCAGGGAATTCCGTAGAGTCTTTGACACACCTTGTCGCAAGGTAACTGCTACCTCTTCTCTTTTTCATGTCTCCCAGGGAAACTGGTTGCCAGATACGCTGGAGTTTCGTACCATTGCTGCAGAGACCAAATGGATTAACGAAGCATTGTCATCGACTTTCTGGCAGGGCCTTTCGGAGTCACTAAAGGACGAACTCGCCGCACAAGAGCGCCCAATGGATCTTGAGGAACTTTTCGCTGTCTGCATCCGCGTAGATCAACGGTAGCAAGAAAGGAGGTCTGAACGATCCTATCATCGCCAACTGGCGCCCAGATCGCCTTCTCTCCACTTCGCTACGCCGGAATCTTCTCACTCCGACTCTCCTGAACCCATGCAACTGGGTGGTAATAAGTTGTCCCCTTCTAAGAAGCAACGCCGATGCAGCGCCGGACTCTGTCAGCACTGTGGCAATCCCGGGCACCAAGTGGTCCTTTGCCCTCAAAAGTCAGGAAAAGCCAACTCCCAATAAGGTCCAGGGGAATCTCATTGGTAACACTCCATCTCCCCTATCACCAAAGAGATCTTGCCGACCAGGATTTTGATTCCAGTTTCTCTTACTGGTGAGAGTTTTCATGCCACCACGCTGGCATTTGTGGATTCAGTGTCTGGAGGCAACTTTATCGACCAGGATTTCATGGAGAGTAACAACATCTCGCTTATCCTCAAGAGGATTCCGGTAGGTTTGGAAGCCATAGACGGTCGACTCTTACAACCAGCCTTCATTTCCCTGCAGAACATTCCCTTCCACTTACTGATGGGGGAGAACCACAAGGAGGAGATCCATCTGGACATGATTCACACTCCTTCCGTTGATGTGATCCTGAGCCTTCCTTGGCGTCAACGCCATAATCCCTGCATCGACTGGACCAATGAAAAACATATCCAGTGGAGTACTCTTTGTGCAGAGGGCTGTGCGGTTCCATCCATAAGATATGTGGGTTGGTCACCCCTGGAGAGGAGACGAGTTTCCTACCCGAGATGTATGCCAAATTTCGTGATGTTTTTGACAAGGCACGATCAGAGGTCCTACCGCCACACTGACTCTGAGCAGGACCATTCGTCAAGCACGTGCTGAGCATGTTCCTTCCATGCTCCAAACTCTTCTTCCCTGACGGGAGTGGGTCATATCCCGGGGAAGGCTTTGAGTTTGCGGTAATTCTGGGACTGTGAAGACTGTGTCAGGGCTTCCACCAGTTGGGGTAGTGTTACCCCCAAATCGGAGCTTCCGGTTGACAAGCGACTGTGGTCTTCTGGCCATTCGCTAGGGGCTTGCTCTAGACTAGTCCCGTACATGCTGAGGGTATAGGAAGGATGTGGGGTCTCAGCTCTGCGAGGCACCTCTGGTGTAGCTCCTGTACTGAAGGTTACCCTGGGTATGGGTAAGTCTGAGTGGGTTGCTAAACTCGCAGTCTGGGCTCTATTCTTCCACTTCCATGGGGTGTAGGAGGATTGTGAAGCTTCAGCCCGATAGGGTACCTCAGCTGAGGGTCCCAAAGTGGAAGTTACCAGAGAAGTTGGTAGATCAGAGTATATCAGTGGACAACCCATGGGCAGGGCATCCTCTGCACAGATTTCGTGGCCCACGCCATTATTATGACACTCCAACGATATGTGGGGTTGTGCTTTCGCCCTATGGACCGTGCATTGGCTAGACCGGGGAGTTGTCTTATGTGGTTGCAGACGTCACGCTGGGGCGTGATGGCGGGAACATTTCCCACTGCGACCACATGGCGGGGGAATTCGTGGAGCTCCAAGGCCCAGTTGCAGACCTCTTGCTTGGATGGCACAAACATGGTTTTGCATAATTTTGCACTACTCTCGAGCACCCCAGGTCTGAAATCTCAGCAACGCCTCCAAATTTAGCCCTCTTTCCCCATGTCTAAGGGAAACTACCTGTGCTGCCGTTATCTGCGTGGCTTACAGAAGGCCTGTTCCTCTATGGCTGGGAGCCTGGGGTGATCACGTTCTTTGGTACACAGTGCTTCCACCTGGGAGATATCCTAACGTACTAGGATAACTCCTCTCAGGAACCCAATATAGACAGTAAATACACACACCAAATATATAACAATAGTATTTACTGAACATCAACACAATAACAACAAGGCCGTACAAGGCCGTACCCCCACTGTGTGACCACCACCTTGTCCACACCCGGTGTGGTTCCCCCAAAGTTATGAGGTGCCCTTGGCACTTAACCACCTGGTGTCCACAGAGCAAAGCCCACCCCAACGTGTGTGGAGTAGTGCTACTCACTGTGTGAGTGGTCGTTGTTGCACTTGTAGGTCTCTCCAGACCAGGGTAGATGGAAGCTGGAAGATGGTGGAAACATGATCCCACGACGCTGTCTACTGGATCCTCTCCTGTCCACAGGCGTCTGCATCTGAGGGGGCTCCAGCTGGAGTCTGTCCCTATGAATGTCTCTTTAAGGGGTCTTTGGTCGGGTCACAGACCACAGGCCGTGCGTATCGCATGGCATTCTCCACCCATGCACTACCACTATAAGCTACTGGGGAAGCGCCCCTATCTATGAGCCTTCCCTGCAGCAGCCACAAACTACACTTGGTCAGGGCCTAGCTGGGGCCTACGGGGCAATCTGGCCTAGTCCATGGAAGCACTGCTCCCTGGACACTACCTGCTCCGTTGGGGTCCCTCCTCCAACTGCCTCCAGTGCCAAGCGTGTCAATTGTATCTGTTTCTGTCCTGGAGCCCTATTGGCTCTTGCTGCTCCACGTGATGCCTACCCGAGAGCATGCTGGGACATGTAGTCCCACAGAACATGGTGTGGAGCCTCTGGTAATGGCCGCGGCACTTTGGAACCCTCTGCGCATGTGCGAGGCTTCTATTGCACATGTGCCAGAAAAACAAGATGGCCACCGCCATCGGAGCAGCTCGCTGACCGTGCAGGGCTACAGAACTGCGGCTAACAGCCTCCTACACCTAGCCTACACCAGTCCGGCAGCTCCCCGCCCGTGGCAGAGGTAAGTGGGGAGCCCGGCTACACATGTATATATAGTTATTATATATTGCAGGTAGCAGATTATCTATGAAGAAGATACACAGCACATCTTTGGATATCATTAAAAGTTTGCATGCTCCGTTTAAACATAAGCACGGTTTTATTTACTATTTCAGTTTCTATTGTTAACCAGTTATTATTTCATGTTATTGGTGGTGGAAGCAATTTCTTTCATTATAATGTAATTTTTATGGGCCACAGGGGTGGAAATAACTAATTACTTAAATTACCTATTTCAGTTTGATTGTCATGGGGATTTTTTGTTGACAGACTATAAGACTCAATGTGAATGTTATTTTAGGAGCATTATTGTTATGTAAAAAAATGAAGCACTTTGTTGTGGAATTTTTTTTTTTTTTTTCTACCTGTTTAGAGAAATATAATAAAACATGTCACGTGTGAGGACATTTACACGTCTCAGACAGGTCCGCAACCCTGCTTTCTTTTTTTATTATCTCTTAGCATACAATGCTTCCACTTATGCCTACCGCATTAAACCGCTTTTCAGCACAGCCTGGGTTAAAGAAGGGCATATCCAGAAAACCTTCTCACAGACAGTAATTTTGACCTTTTGCCTCTCATCTGTGTGAGGATGGTTATAGAAGCTTTGCAATTTGAAGCTGGGATAGGTTTCAACCACACATAAGTTATGGAGGGTGTCATGGAACAAGAATCACATTCTGCCCGACCCCCCTTCTGCTTGTCAGCTCCTTAAGTTCAGCTGCAGGCATTGGTTCCACATACACACACTGTGCCTGTGTAACATGCAACCATGTTGCATTTCTTGCCTCTGAGCACGTAATCAGTGAACTGCTACTGCAGCTTCTCCAGTCCTCCCAGTTAATGGACTTTCCCATGTTCTCCCCTGTCTTTTGCTGACAGTTAGTGCAGTCCCACTCAACCTTTAGTGTGACCCCTGCCCCTCACTTCCTTTTCCACCCTAGATTACAGTGAGTACAGACCTGTCTGCATCCACCCCTGGTAAGGCCTTTCTCTCTTACCATAGTCTAACCCCATAGAAGCATCCCACATAGAGAAGCACTCTCTGCCTACACTACACCCACAAGTTCCTGTGTTTTCTAATCCAGCAATAAAATTAAGAAAGACATTAAGGACTTGTCATGCTTTGGAAGAGGGAGGACATGAGTTGAGCTTACTGGAATTATTCATACATCATTCGTGACCCAGGTTCCAGGAAAGAGGGTACAAATATAATAGAAGCTCCAATTCTTTTAAGCAATATTTATTGAAAGCATGCCATTTCCAATATTGAAATGTATCATTTGTTTCTACTCCTTTTTGGTGCTGTTGGTTTTGCTGCTGTTCCGATTCAAAACAAAGTACAATCTGTGTGGATTGGGCGTTTAAACGTGCAGAATGTCCATTTTAATAAACGTGATATAATGCAATTTCTATTACAGAATATGGTTAGTTGTCCAACTTTCCCCCACAACTTATAACCTGGTCAAAATATGTGGTTTGACAAGGACAAACTCGCAGCTGCTAGACTATCTCCCAATGAGACACATACACTGAAGGGTGTAAGCATATCTAAAGAGTTGTCAGCACAAACCTTACCTAGCGTAAATTTCCCCATAAAAAACATCATTATTTGAACAATTAGCTTTCTATATTTGGGAAAATCCTACTTTTTTGGGCTTTCCTTTAACTAACACATAACTAATACATAAAGCTTGGCCCCCTGCAGACGCACTTACCAGAACTCCCTCCTACTGTCTCTGTACGTTCTCCCTACCTACCAATTAGACTGTAAGCTCCTCGGGGCAGGGACTCCTCTTCCTTAATGTTACTTTGATGTCTAAAGCACTTATTCCCATGATCTGTTATTTATATTATCTTTTATTTATTTGATTACCACATGTATTACTACTGTGAAGCGCTATGTACATTAATGGCGCTATATAAATAAAGACATACAATACAATACAACACGACTATAAGATAGCACTATTTGCGGATGATATCCTAATCGGGAATAGTCTTCTCACAACTCTTCAAAACCTATCCAATTTTGGAGCCCCCTCCAGTTTTTAAATGGACTTCCAAATCTATATATCAGCAGATGTAGTGAACTTAATCTCCCTAAACATTGAATTCTCTTTGCAGAAGATCTCTCTCCTTTATCTGAGCGCCAACTTGATTAATGCATTTAGCATACTTTATTGGGATAATTATAATTACCACAGGTTGATCAAAACTCTTGAGAAGGTTTTAGAAACTTGGAATAAATACATCTCTTGGTTGGACAGAATCTATTCAGTGACAATGACATTTTAATTACATATTTGTTCAGTTTTTTTGCCATTTCCAATCCGTAGATCTGTTTGTTCTAAGTGATGTACCATCTTGTATATACAAATGTATCTAGAATAATAAAAACAGAGAGTGAAGAGATTCCCCCTCATCACACCCCCTTTTTACAGGGTTTGGCTCTCCCATACCACCAGTGATATTAATTTGCATCTCACTTACCAACTGGCCCAGTGGCCATGTTGGTTCACCCAGCGCATGCGCAGTGAGTCCCCAATAGCGGTGGCCATTACTACATAGCTCCGCATGGGGAACTTCAACTCCCAACTTCAACTGCTAGGAAACACATGGCACCTCACAGCCAATAGGGCTGCAGTATTCCCCTTCTGAGAACTGGATAAATTTGGCGCGCTTGCACCATGCTAGTCAGTCGGAGCTGGGACATCAGAAGATAAGGGTGTAGGTGCAGCGTGTCAGTAGGCCCCTGCACTAGGCCAGAGACCCCCATTAGGCCCCAGCTAGGCCCCGACTCACAGTAGCTTGTGGTTGCTTCAGGGAAGGCCCTTAGAAAGGGACGCTTCCCCAATTACTGTCTAGTGTCAGGGACACAGTGAAGACGCCACACAGTCATTGCGGCCTGTGGTCTTGGACCACACTACCTCCCTATGAGAGACTGCAAGGTGATATTATTCATGCCGGAATTCAACCCACGCGGAGGCGGATGCCATCGCGGATGACAACATCAGATCAGACGAACCCTCTGTGTTAGTCTGCATCACCTGGGTGCTGGAGCTCCCGGGCAGGTACCCAACTAAGTGCACCAACACTTCACGGGATAGCGCCATCTCCTACACGTTGGGTGGGCCTTGACATTGAGAAAGGGACATCAGGGTTTGACAGACTATAAGATTCAATGTGAATGTTATTTTAGGAGCATAATTGTTATGTTAAAAAAAATGAAGCACTTTGTTGTGGAACGGGATTTTTTTTTTTTACTTGTTTAGAGAAATATAATAAAACATATCACTTGTGAGCACATTTACACGTCTCAGACAGGTCCGCAACCCTGCTTTCTTTTTTTATTATCTCTTAGCATACAATGCTTCCACTTATGCCTACCGCATTAAACCGCTTTTCAGCACAGCCTGGGTTAAAGAAGGGCATAGCCAGAAAACCTTCTCACAGACAGTAGTTTTGACCTTTTGCCTCTCATCTGTGTGAGGATGGTTATAGAAGCTTTGCAATTTGAAGCTGGGATAGGTTTCAACCACACATAAGTTATGGTGGGTACAAATATAATAGAAGCTCCAATTCTTTTAAGTAATATTTATTGAAAGCATGCCATTTCCAATATTGAAATGTATCATTTGTTTCTACTCCTTTTTGGTGCTGTTGGTTTCGCTGCTGTTCCGATTCAAAACAAAGTACAATCTGTGTGGATTGGGCGTTTAAACGTGCAGAATGTCCATTTTAATAAACGTGATATAATGCGATTTCTATTACAGAATATGGTTAGTTGTCCAACTTTCCCCCACAACTTATAACCTGGTCAAAATATGTGGTTTGACAAGGACAAACTCGCAGCTGCTAGACTATCCCCCTATGAGACAGATACACTGAAGGGTGTAAACATATCTAAAGCGTTGTCAGCACAAACCTTACCTAGCGTTAAATCCCCATAAAAAACATAATCAATTGAACAATTAGCTTTCTATATTTGGGAAAATCCTACTTTTGGGGGCATTTCTATAACTAACACGACTATAAGATAGCACTATTTGCGGATGATATCCTAATCAGGAATACTTCTTCTCACAACTCTTCAAAACCTGTCATGGAACAGGAACACCCCTGTCTGCACTTCTGTATCACCCCCCCCCCCCCTTGTCATTGCAGCCCTGCTTGTCAGCCTGCTTAGTGGCAGCTGTATGGGTTTGGTTCTGCACACAAACACAGTGCCAGTTCCCCTCTTCCCAGCAGTTTGCTGCATTAAGATGCTACATTTTGCTACATGTTGCAGCTTCCCCAGGCACTCCTGTGAGTTGCCATGGCAGCCCCAGCCTTTCTCCCAAATGGGTTAGTCTGCTGTCTCCCCCTCTGCTCTGCCCACAGATGGTCTGTCCCCAGACTATCTCACCACCCAGCATACACTGCTTTTTCCTTTCCACCATTTCCCCTGGACTTGTGAGTACCCTGCTGAAATCCCTGTAATGGTGATGAAGAAGTATCTTTTCACCTCCCTTGAATACTGAGCACATACAGAGACACCTACACCTCTACACAAGAGACTGTACCTTATCCTGTTTTCCCTCAATAAAACTAAGAAAAGAAACAGATCTTGTCGTGCTTAGGAAAGAGGGTGAGTTGGCACTATCTGAGCTAAGTCATCCCCACGTGACCCTCTGGCTTCCAGAATAGTGAAAAGATATCTGTGCCTTACAGACACTTACAGGAGCTGCTACTCCAGACTCCATTATACACAGAGCAGCCTCTAAAGCAGTACATGCAAGCAGCATACACAGATATTCAGAGCAGCCTCTACTGCAGACAAAGGAAGCACCTAGTAACTCAAACTGCACACAGCCTGCAGCCTTAACAGACAAGCAGCAGTGCAAACTGCACAGCAGCCTTGCAACAAAAAGTGCTTCTCTCACAATACCTAACTGCCTTTTTCTCTGTCTGAGTCCACCTGCTGCTCAGCCCCACAGTGAGGAGCCACCTTCCGACCTACCCCTGCGCACGTTCCCACGGCCAGCGCCATCAAGGGCCACGCCACCGGACACCCGCCAGGACACGGGTCAGAGCCAACGGACACCTGTAAGTACAGCTACCCCTACGCTGCACGCTGCAGGACACCGCTCGGCATCATCTGAGACAGACGCCCACCGCTGACAAGGTAAAAGACCGCACGCCACACGCACTGGCAAAAGGCCTACACACACGTACAGCATGGCAGAACTCAGAGCCTCACCAGATATCACGCAGGAAAGCGATCTCTCAGACACAGAGACCGCTGCGCATCTGCAACAGGCGCAGGCAGGCGCAAGGCCCAAATGGACAGTCACACTGACACAAAAGGGCCGCGAAAAATATGAGACTGACATTGAAGCGCACCGCGCTAAATTAGAGTTGGCCTGGAGCACTACCACACTGGGAATACGCAACGTTAGTAGCGTTGGCAACTATGCACAACAGCTCGAGCAGGCAATAACGCAATTAAGGACCGATTACTCGCGTTATCAAGAACTGTCAGAAGCATACATTACTTACCTGACCAGGGCCAACACCAGCGAAAGCCTGCAAGAAAGAGACTTACAAAATGACATTGACCTTACACGTGACAGCCGCGTGCGGACCGCTATCACAGACGCGCAAAGCGTGAGAAAAGAGCTCCTCCTGGAGACCGCGTAGCTGCGCTCCAGCACATCAAGGCACTCATCAAGGTCTGCAAAATCAGCGCAATCCAACGTGTCCAGCGCAAGCGCGAGCGCTACAAAGGCGCGAGCCACCGCAGAGGCCACACGTGCCAGGGCCGAATATAGTCACAGAAAAGCAGCCATAAGAGCAGGAAGAGCGCACATAGAAGAGGAAGAACAGACAGCCGCTGCTACGCCGCCGCTACTGCCGCAACCACTGCGCGTAGGAAGGCCGAATTTGATGCGGAACTAGAGGCACTTAATCAAGAGAAAGAAGCCGCCGCCGCCATAGCCCAAGCTGAAGTCCTAGAAGCAGCCGCACAACAGGACGGCAGGGAGCAACCGTACAGATGGATCGCCTCAGAGGATCCGGTCCGACGCACTGAAGACTATGTAAGGAGCCTCTTCAGTGTGAACACCAGCGCACCATCTCAACACGGAGGGAGCGACTCCACAGACAACGAAGACTTGCTAGGCCCACGAGGAGAAGATGCTGTTCCTGCAATGGTACATGCTGCCTGGGATAGCCACAGCCACAATAGTGATCCACAAGCCAGCGCGCACACGGAAGCACCACAGGCTCGCAATCCAGGTACACCCACGCGGGAGAAAACAGCCCGTCACACTGGCCAGCAGTCATCACGCGTCCACGCCAAGGAAGAGGCGACCGCACAGACCCTCCCAGCAACTACCTCAGAACGGGACAAACGCGCCGATGTCTCAGGTCTGACAGCCATAGCCAAGTACATGATCCGGCGCGACTTGGTGCACGCAGGACTCATCAGCTTCGACGACCGCCCTGAGAACTACCGGACGTGGAAGTTCACGTTCAAAGACGCAATCGACAGCTTGGACTTCTCAGCAAGGGAAGAGCTCAACCTGTTAGTCAAGTTCCTGGGGAACGTATCCAGGGAGCAAGCGCAGAGACTTCGGGCGACAAACGCGCACCAACCCCAAGTAGGTCTTGACCTAGTGTGGGAAAGGCTGTCCTATGGCAGCCCCGAAGCAGTCGAGGATTCACTCTTCAAAAGAATCGAGAGCTTCCCTAAGATCACAACTAAAGACTACTCGAAGTTACGAGAGCTCGGGGACCTGCTGCAAGAAATGGAGTTCGTGAGGAAGGACCATTCCTTAATAGGTCTCAATGCCCTAGACTCAGCTCGTAGAGTGAGACCCAACCTGGAGAAGCTACCCTACAACCTCCAAGAAAAATGGATCTCACAAGGCTCCAAATACAAAAGGGAGAAGCAAGTCGCCTTCCCCCCATTCTCATTCTTCGTGAGCTTCATCCGCGAAGCGGCAAGGACAAGGAACGATCCCAGTTTCATCTTAGGTGCGCAAACCACATACAGTGCAAGCAGCCTGAAGAATGAGAGACCAGCGACGAGATATGGTAACCCCCAAACACCCATCTCGGCCCGCAGGACGGACGTGCCTCCCACGATCCAAACTACTCCCGATCAGTCGGTCGCCGGAGACAAGGAACCAAGGGACCCAAACA
Source organism: Ascaphus truei (assembly GCF_040206685.1). Lineage (NCBI taxonomy): Eukaryota > Metazoa > Chordata > Amphibia > Anura > Ascaphidae > Ascaphus > Ascaphus truei. The sequence goes on from NC_134485.1 coordinate 318,023,077, forward strand.
GGGAATGTCCCATACACAAGAAGCCACATCCACTCAACAAGTGCTTTGGGTTCAGGATGAAGTCTCTAGAGGAACGCAAGAGGTTACTTGGAGAATTCAGGGTTTGCTTCAAGTGCTGCGGTTCCATGACTCACCTACCCAGGGACACCCAGAGGCGATGACACTCCACCAACTCAAGAACCCATCCTCCGTAGCGGAGCATGGCGGGGAGGAAGAAGAAGGAGAGTCAACATCCTTCACATCTCAGCGCACTGAGGTTTGCGGAAAAGAAGGTGACAAAATGTCCTGCTCCAAAATATGCCTTGTCGCAGTGCACCCCCAGGGACAACCTGAGAAGGCTATTCGGATGTACGCAATCCTCGACGACCAAAGCAACCGATCACTGGTCAGGTCAGAGTTCTTTGACATGTTTAACATACAAGATGGTGCTTCTCCTTACACTCTCAGAACGTGCACAGGGCAAATGGAGACCACAGGGAGAAGAGTGAATGGCTACACCATATGCTCAATAGACGGCAAAATGAACATGCACCTTCCCACACTCATCGAGTGCAACCACATGGCCACAAACAGGGACGAGATACCCACACCAGACGTGGCACTCCATTACCCCCACCTCAAAGGAATAGCCAACTACATCCGGCCGGTGGAACAAGGCGCCAAGATCCTGCTGCTGGTCGGTAGGGACATCATGAGGGTACATAAAGTCCGTAAACAGCATAACGGACCCCACAACGCACCATACGCCCAAAGACTTGACCTAGGATGGGTGATAGTGGGCAACGCGTGCACCAACAAAGAGCATGGGCAAGACTACGTTGATGCCCGTAGGATGGTGGTGACAGAATGTGGACACACACCTCTCTCTGAACCATGTCTTGGCCATCTCCAAGTGACCGAAGGGCCAAGTGAAGAGAAAAGACAAGGTCATACCCCTGAGGCCAACAAAGACATCCTCACGTCGATCGGATGCGACAATGGCTTAGGATGCTCAGCAGTCCAGACAGCTAAGGACGATGAGTCGACTCCACCAAGGGGAAGAAGTGACCTCCCAAAGGTAACCGACAAAGGGATCGCCCAAATGGCAATAAACAATCAAACAGTCCTCTCGCGAGCAATGGCACGACTAAGGCGTACAGTTATTCGTCTCCACAGAGTGTCAAGCGACAAAGCAGCCAGCTGCCACGGCTGGCGTAGCCGCAAAAGATTGCGCTCTACAGGTGAAGCCACAGTGTCAAAAGGACTGTCCTCTCACACGTCTAAAAAGAGACAGCCACAGAGACATTTCATAAAGGGATTCACTAGGGCAAAAGAGACTGTTCTTCGTCACATCCAGGGAGACAATAACCTCCCGATGGTAGTCAACAGAGAGACACAAAAGCGTTTCACCAAACTACGTGGAGATGTTCTCGTGCAAGAGAAATGTACCGATGACCTACGGTGCACAGCGTTCCAAACAACAAGGGACGACAAACAAACACCATCGAGGGAAGATAGAGGATTCCCGAGGTTAACTGTCAAGGAGCTCTCTAAAGACGGACTAGGCAGTTGGGTGACTCCGCTACCATTCCATTCACCAAAAGGACGCTTCCCAAACAATGGCGAACATGCCATCTCTAGGTTCACTTCGCACCTCCGCGACTTAAAAGGGGAACTAGAGACCAAAAACAACCTTGTGGCCTTCATCCAGAAGATAGTCTTTACCGGCCACGCAAAGCCAGCACCTCTAATGGAGAAAGGTGAAGAAGGCCGGTACCTCCAATCATCTAGGGCCTACCACCCTCAGGAACCTGATCAAATCCGGGTAGTGTTTAGCCCCAGCGCTCAGCTCCAGGGAGTCCCCCTGAACGACGCCCTTTTCATTGGGCTGGACTTGACAGCCAGTCTTCCAGGAGTGTTGTCCCGCTCCCAAAAGGAGCCAAAAGCCCTCTCCTTCTGCCAAACGCCAGGTGATAGAGCGACAGGCTGCCACGGCTGGTATACCTACAAGGGGATACACTTTGTGGGTGAAACTACAGAGACAAAAGGACTGTTCTCTTACAAGACTAAAAGGAAACAGTGCCAGAGACTTTTACAAAAAGACTTTGTGGTGCAACCAGCAAACCTGGAGCGGTTCATCCACCCAACATCCCTCGCTAAAAGACTTTGCCAAGGGATCTCAACACCAGTGGTGCCGGCCGGTATCACCTCGTTATGTGGACATGGACTTTACATTATTATGTTGTTATGTTGTATGCATTGCACATATGTTCCACATAGCCTGCCATATAGTGGTATCTACAGATACCAGACGGGATTGTCATGGAACAGGAACACCCCTGTCTGCACTTCTGTCTCACCCCCCCCCTTGCCCTTGCAGCCCTGCTTGTCAGCCTGCTTAGTGGCAGCTGTATGGGTTTGGTTCTGCACACAAACACAGTGCCAGTTCCCCTCTTCCCAGCAGTTTGCTGCATTAAGATGCTACATTTTGCTACATGTTGCAGCTTCCCCAGGCACTCCTGTGAGTTGCCATTGCAGCCCCAGCCTTTCTCCCAAATGGGTTAGTCTGCTGTCTCCCCCTCTGCTCTGCCCACAGATGGTCTGTCCCCAGACTATCTCACCACCCAGCATGCACTGCTTTTTCCTTTCCACCATTTTCCCTGGACTTGTGAGTACCCTGCTGTAATCCCTGTAATGGTGATGAAGAAGTATCTTTTCACCTCCCTTGAATACTGAGCACATACAGAGACACCTACACCTCTACACAAAAGACTGTACCTTATCCTGTTTTCCCTCAATAAAACTAAGAAAAGAAACAGATCTTGTCGTGCTTCGGAAAGAGGGCGAGTTGGCACTATCTGAGCTAAGTCATCCCCACGTGACCCTCTGGCTTCCAGAATAAAACCTATCCAATTTTGGAGCCCTCTCCAGTTTTTAAATGGACTTCCAAATCTATATATCAGCAGATGTAGTGAACTTGATCTCCCTATGCATTGAAATCTCATTGCAGAAGATCTCTCTCCTTTACCTGCGAATCAACCTGATTAATGCATTTAGCACCCTTTATTGGGATAATTATAATTACTCCAGGTTGATCAAAACTCTTGAGAAGGTATTAGAAACTTGGAATAAATACATCTCTTGGTTGGACAGAATCTATTCAGTGACAATGACATTTTTGCCCAGAATTACATATTTGTTCAGATTTTTTGCCAATTCCAATCCCTAGATCTGTTTGTTCTAAGTGATGTACCATCTTGTATATACAAATGTATCTAGAATAATAAAAACAGAGTGTGAAGAGAGTGTAATTATAAATTGATCTTAACTATTGTGGGTTGGGTCCCCCTGAGTCCCTCTTCATCCCCTTACCTTTCGCTGCAGCTGCAACCGGCAATGGAGGATGGGGAGAGTGCAGGGAGGGTTGCGGGTGGCGCGTACCAGCGGCAGAGGTGACTGAGTAGCCGGGGCCCCCCTTGCAGGGCGCCGCCATCTTCAGCATGGCGGCCATGTTGGTTCAAAGGGGAAAGAAGGGGGAGCATAGGTGGAGGCACCCTAAATGACAGATTAAACAGCTCTGGGATATAAGTCCCCAAGTTGGTAAATGGGCTGATGGTGGAGTGTATAATATCAAAAACACTTACATGGCCTTGTGTAAGTGCTATCACATCAAGGTTTCTTTTCTTCGTCTTCTTCCTTCTGTATCCTCTTTAAACCAAATTTATTTTCTTCTTCTTGGATCTTGATGATGGGTTCTTCAGATGGCCGGCTGCCGTTTACAAGCGAAGTTTCCCTCAAAAAGAATTGATGACACAAAATGGTTTCAGAGACAATACAATTTCAGAGGGGCCACGGTTAATTTCATGGAATAACAGGGATATATATATAAATGCAGAAAGAAAATACTGCAAACACTCACACGGGCAAATGTGAGTGTAGTCTTGAGGAGGGTATCTCTATTCTCTCCACATCCAAAATAGGTAAATAAAAACAAGGGATACTCCTGTAAAGATAAAGGAGATCAGGGTTTAGGGGAATGGGGAAATATAAATGATAATATAATACTCACACGGCCACGTGTGAGCCCCCACGTGGAATGGTATCTTTCCTTTTGTCCCAATGCTGTAGCAATTCCTCCAGATGAAAGAAATACTTAGAGATCCAAGTCCAAGTGGCGTGTGTACTTTATTAAAACATATTAAAACATATTAAAACAAAAAAAGCCCTTAGGTCTAACACCAAGGGGGCTGGAAATAGAAAACGCCAACCAGTCCTCAGGAGATTTGTTTCCAGGGCGTGTGGTGCACAGGTAAACTCAACCCGCATCCGGGTACAGTCCTTTGCTCCTCTGCTCTGCTCCTAGACGGTGGCCTCACTAGTTCAAAAAGGCTCAGAGGTTCGAACAACGCGTTTCGCCCTTGCTTGGGCTTCCTCAGGTTCCGTAGATGGAAGTGGACAATGTCTTAGATACAGTATATATACGCTTTGGGTAACCAATCCCATGCCACCCTCTGAGCATACTCCCTACAATCTCTTAAAAACATAATAAAAATGGCTGTACTTGGGTTTCTGACTGCTTGAACCCAAATGGCTGATTAATACAGTACATAATCAAATAAAGCTGAATCCATAAGAGAATAATTAAACTAATGTGCAAAACCTAATGTGTAAATATTTAATAATTAATTAATATGTAATAAATTATAACGTCAATGTGTGATTTAATAAATAAATCACGTGATACAACTCATAGCTAATAATCAATATTCCCTAAATCTTCCAAATCCTCTGAAGTGTAATTAATTACATAAACAGAAATCCTTACTTATAAATGATGTGACTTAATGTAAAATATAGATCAAAGTGTTATAAGTGAGGGACCCTAAATTCCCTCATACATATAATTAATTTCATAACAACAATATCACACCATGGTTATTATCACACCATCAGTTATTATTAGGTTTTGAGCAACATCAAATCCTTATCTTTGTACTGATTATGTTGCTTTGTACATTGTTATCACTGTTTTGAATCACATTTTTATGTATTAATTATGTATTAATATTGTTGTGTATATAATATTAATTATATATATGAGGGCATTCAGGGTCCCTCACTTATAACACTTTTATCTATATTTACATTAAGTCACGTCACTATTTTGAATCATATGTTTATGTATTAATATTGTTATGAAATTAATTATATGTATGGGGGAATTTAGTGTCCCTCACTTACACATCTTTGATCTATATTTTACATTAAGTCACATCATTTATAAGTAAGGATTTCTGTTTATGTAATTAATTACACTTCAGAGGATTTGGAAGATTTAGGGAATATTGATTATTAGCTATGAGTTGTATCACGTGATTTATTTATTAAATCACACATTGATGTTATAATTTATTACACATTAGGTTTTGCACATTAGTTTAATTATTCTCTTATTGATTCAGCTTTATTTGATTATGTACTGTATTAATCAGCCGTTTAGGTTCAAGCAGTCATAAACCCAAGTACAGCCATTTTTATTGTGCTTTTAAGAGATTGTAGAGAGTATGCTCAGAGGGCGGCATGGGATTGGTTACCCAAAGTGTATATATATCTAAGACATTGTCCACTCCCATCTACGGAACCTGAGGAAGCCCAAGCAAGGGCGAAACGCGTTGTTCGAACCTCTGAGCCTTTTTGAACTAGTGAGACTACCATCTAGGAGCAGGGCAGAGGAGCAAAGGACTGTACCCAGACGCGGGTTGGGTTTACCTGCGCACCATGCTCCCTGGAAACAAATCTCCTGAGGACTGGTTGGCGTTTTCTATTTCCAGCCCCCTTGGTGTTAGACCTAAGGGCTTTTTTTGTTTTAATATGTTTTAATAAAGTACACACGCCACTTGGACTTGGATCTCTAAGTACTGTATTTCTTTCATCTGGAGGAATTGCTACAGCATTGGGACAAAAGGAAAGATACCATTCCACGTGGGGGCTCACACGTGGCCATGTGAGTATTATATTATCATTTATATTTCCCCATTCCCCTAAACCCTGATCTCCTTTATCTTTACAGGAGTATCCCTTGTTTTTATTTACCTATTTTGGATGTGGAGAGGATAGAGATACCCTCCTCAAGACTACACTCACATTTGCCCGTGTGAGTGTTTGCAGTATTTTCTTTCTGCATTTATATATATATAAATCCCTGTTATTCCTTGAAATTAACCGTGGCCCCTCTGAAATTGTATTGTCTCTGAAACCATTTTGTGTCATCAATTCTTTTTGAGGGAAACTTCGCTTGTAAACGGCAGCCGGCCATCTGAAGAACCCATCATCAAGATCCAAGAAGAAGAAAATAAATTTGGTTTAAAGAGGATACAGAAGGAAGAAGACGAAGAAAAGAAACCTTGATGTGATAGCACTTACACAAGGCCATGTAAGTGTTTTGATATTATACACTCCACCATCAGCCCATTTACCAACTTGGGGACTTATATCCCAGAGCTGTATAATCTGTCATTTAGGGTGCCTCCACCTGTGCTCCCCCTTCTTTCCCCTTTGTCTCCGTATTTTCTAAGGATCCTGGATAGATCCTTCATGGGGTTAGAGCCATAGGAAGAGATAGAGAAGCAGATGAGAACCTTATAGGATTCTTAAGGTTGTGTTGTTCTAATTAAGAACAAGTGAATTTTTCTTATTTACTGAGTTGTGGGGTAGCGCCCGGGTTTTCCCTTTACCACTGGCCATGTTGGTTCACCCAGCGCCTGCGCAGTAAGTCCCCAATAGCGGCGGCAATTACTACATAGCTCCGCATGGGGAACTACAACTCCCAGCAGCCCCAGGGGCTGAGAAACACATGGCACCCCACAGACAATAGGGCTGCAGTATTCCCCTGCTGAGAACTGGATACATTTGGTGCGCTTGCACCACGCTAGTCAGTCTGAGCTGGGACATCAGAGGGTAAGGGTGTAAGTGCAGGGTGTCTGTAGGCCCCTTTACTAGGCCAGAGACCCCCATTAGGCCCGACTCACAGTAGCTTGTGGTTGCTTCAGGGAAGGCCGCTTAGAAAGGGACGCTTCCCCAATTACTGTCTAGTGTCAGGGACACAGTGAAGACGCCGCACGGTGATTGCGGCCTGTTGTCTGGGACCAGACTACCTCCCTGTGAGAGACTGCAAGGTGATATTATCCACGCCGGAATTCACCCCACACGGAGGCAGACGCCATCTCGGATGACAACATCGAGTCAGACGGATCCTCTGTGTTAATCTGCAGTACCTGGGTGCTGGAGCTCCCGGGCAGGTACCCAACTAAGTGCACCAACACTTCACAGGATAGCGCTATCTCCTACACGTTGGGTGGGCATTGACATTGGGAAAAGGGACATCAGGGTATTGGTGCCTTGCACCCAATGTACTTTGGGGACACTCACTGGTGGTATCAGGTTGGGGCCTATATTACTGTGTGGTGCAGGGTACCGATATTATTGTGTTCAGTAAAGGTTGTTAGTATATACTTGTGTGTGTGTATTATTGGTATTGTTCCTGTAAGCGGCTTATCCCACCCCGTTGGGATCCCTTGGCAGGTGGAGGCGCTGTCACCAGACGAATCAGGCCGCAAAAGGCTCCCAGCGGCAGAGGTTCAGGCCTCCTGTGAGCCACAGGTAACGTACCACACACACCGTAGCCACCATATCTCCCATAGAGTGGGGGAAAGTGCTCTACATATGTTTTACTATGAACCCTTATTCTGCCATCCAAAATTTGTGCCAGATATGTCCAAAATGATATTGATAGAACAAAGGCAGGACTTCTCTGGATAAAGAATATACTGTCGTTAAATCTTTTGATAATCTTAAAGAAAGTAGAAATGACCAAATAACGAACTATTCTGTTACCTCCAGATCAAACATTTTGTTAGAGTTTCTTTGTCATCAACCTCACCCTTTTTCCTTCTTACTTTGCAAGTATCTGTTGAAATAAAAATATGAGTAAAGGCCCAAACTTGACCCTACATCAGCTTAATAAGTCCTTTGATGGCAATAAAAAAAATGTGTGTTTATGTCTAAATAGGGAAGGGAAATTTGTGAATCACTAGAAATGGAAGATTGGTTGAAAGTATGTGAAATGTGTGCACAACAATCAAAGAAAAGGATTTCAATCTACTGTATCAATGGTATATAATTTCAGTGAAGTTAAACAAACTAACTGTGTTAATCTGTTTTACGTGTTGTGGGCAGCATTGACCCATCTTTCACATATGGTGGATTTGTCCCCAAATCTCCCCAAACATACCTGGAGATCCATGGATTGAAAAAATGCAGAGTTTTTAAGCTTAACTAGACGCTATTCACCCATATTCTAACGGCTACAAATTGTTGTATTGTTTCTAAGTCCCTTCAGACGAATGTCCTAACTGTATAATACATTAACAATAGCTTCCACAGTAGTTTATTACATGATAGATGCACCAAATGTTCAAGTCTTTAAGCACTGGCTCAGTCACACCGAGTCACCGACACAAGTCTTAATGCTGTTCTAGCTCTTATTTGAATGTTATATTATGATAAGAAATCATTGTTATTTTGTAAGATGTGGCTCTTTACCATCATTTTTTTTACCCTCCTGTTTGAAAGTGTTTATCGTGTAATGTATTCCTCCCCCCTCCTCCACCCACTTCCCTTCTGTCTTCTACACACTGTTTCTGATACATTTGGAAAACGTAAATAAACTGTTCAAACAAAAAAAAAAGAGTTATTATCCTAAAGTCATAAAAATACGACACTTTATTCAGTATCAACACTTAAAAAGTCTATAACATTACTATCAAAACGACAAACACCAGATAAAATACAACATCATTCCATAGTTTTATTTAAATAAAAACTAGGGAAACCCTATATTTTATGCTGCGTTGTGGGCTGAGTGATTAAACCTAATAGGACAAAGATTCATAACACGGTATGAAACAAGGACCAAAAACAATTCAAAGCGCCATCAATTTGTGGATTTTGTCATCAAATGGCCTTAGTATTGTCATATTTCAGTTAAAAACGGTTACAGTACGTCTGGCCAGCTGAATTCTAACACTGTTGTGTGGGATTATACGAACCAACAGTATAAATAAGCCTGGTTTCCACTGACAGTCAATGCACTGGCAATGAAGTCGTCCAGAAAGGCGGCTATTGTCTGTGACAACGATCAAGCTCTGTCTTGAAGTCAAACACAAATTGAAATACTGAATATCACTTTAACTCTTACATTATTGTCACTTGAAAAGAAATACGTTTAATATAATATCCCAAACGGCAAAACACTTCCCTGTAACAATCTCATTCGCAACACACTGTCCGAAAGTTGAAAAACAAAAACCTAACACACAAAACTCATTATTCTCAAGAAGGCCGTTATGTATAAATATACTGTGGTTACATAGTTACATAAGAGTGGAGGTTTAAAATATACACGTCCCCCTGTCTTTCTTGCCCCGGCTCTCGCGCCCCCCGCCTACCTTACATCCACATCAAATGAAGCTGCGGGGTCATGTGACGCCACCTGACCCGTGACGTCATTTTATGCATGTGACGTCACGTCATATCGCACCGCATTGCCATGGTGACGCGTCACACAGCCGGCTGAATCCCGGTAAGTGGAGTGTTGCAGAGGCCTCACGCGATCCCCCGGCATTTAATTTAAATGACTTGGAGAAGAGCGCAGGGCCTCTGCAACCGCCCGCACCCCCCCAGAAATATCTCCTGCCCCCAGTTTGCGCACCCCTGCAGTAGAGGAAAATGGAGGCCTACTATAAAAAAAATTACAGGATACTTATCAGCCGATGCTCCACATCCAAAGGGAATCCTATAGTCAAAGAGAAATCATCAGTGGAGATTAGAAATGAAATAGACACACAGACTTGCTGATGAAAGTGAACAAACGTTTCGGCTGCAGGAAAGGGCCTTTGTCAAGACCCTCACCTTGATAAAGGCTGTTTCATGCACCTGAAATGTTGGTTTCTTTTGGCGCAATAAATTCTCTTTAATCAGCAAGTCCGTGTGCCTGATTCACTTCTAATCTTACGAATGCTTTATACAATGGCATAATTGTGCTTTCTTTCCTTCTATCAATTCCCCGTTTAATGCAAGCTAAGCTCTGACATCGTGGATATCATGGAAAAACAATCAAAAACCTATTGGGCTATGAAAAATTTTCACTGCCACCTAGATGTCAAAATAAAGCTGCAGGTTGTTGTTGTACAGTGTAAACACGATTACCAATTTATTTTCATTTAAATATTTAATTTCTCTAGAATGGTTTAAGAAAATTGTCTGAAAATGTAGTTCAAGTTGAAAAAGAATACATTTAATGTTTTGTATCAAAAATATATGGTCGATGAGATGTACCATTTAGTTTTGTTTTTTTTATCACTTAAAAAAATATATGTAGTATAATTCCAAGATGGGAGCTATGCCGGTTTGGTTGAAACTTTTGGTAGATCCAAGTTAGGATGGCATAAAGATACCCTCAAAGTTTCATTAGAATTGGTCAATGTGTTTGGCCTGTGGAGAGAGAATACAAGAACTTAAAAATATATATATATATTCCAAGATGGCGGCTGCACCGCTTTGGTTGAAATTTCTGGCAGATTAGTACTTCCAAACGTAATCAGAATCGGTCAAGATTTTTGTGTGAGGCTTTGTTGGGGTCTGCATCCAAATTTGCACGCATGTGCCGATTCCGGTGCTTGAGACTTTACACTTCTGTCCACACTGGGAAAGCAGTAGTCATCTTGGCTACTGGCAACCTGCCTATCAATAGGATGGACTTCCCCCAGGAGGTTGCCAGAACATGGTTTCCTGTTGCTTCCTGTCAGTTTCCAGCTTTGATTCTGTTTGCCTGCAACCTGCCTTGACCTCAGCCTATGACCAAGGCTGTGATTATCTGCCACCTTCCTGGAACCCAGCCTGTGACTCTGACATCGCTGTCCTCATTCAGGATTCTGTCTCTTGGTCCAGGTTTGTGATCCTATCTCAGTCATGCCATCCGCTTCCTGTTTTGAGACAAGCACCGTTACAGTTTGGCCTGTGAAGAGAGAACACACAAACAAAAAATACAGACAAACAAACACACATCCAAAGTGGCCACAAAGTTTAGTTGAAGTCTTCACTTCACTCGCTCGTCCATTAACAATAATATATGCAAAAAAGACATTCAAATATACAAAAGTATAAGTGCACGTATCAGTACTATTTATAGATATGTTTGGAAAACAGAAAATAATTAAGCCTGCGGCTTTCTAAAATAATGTGTTTCTTAGTAATAGTTTCAATAATAGTGTTTTGCAGGCAGATATGCAACTACTCTTAATGTTCACGCATGCTAAGAAATATCCACCCATTAAACATTTTCTAATTAATGGATTAATGAGTTATTTTTGCATATAATTAGCTTAGTAGTTATGGAGAGAAAATAATGGTTTACAGCACCGCCTAATTAATTGGCTCATGTATAATGCATAAAATGACATTTTGACATTAAATTGGTGCTAGGACTTCAAACTAAAACTTTAAGGGGTTATTCCTTAAACTCATAGTGCCGATCGGGGTACTTTTGCACAGAAACTCCTGTTTCTGTGCGAGAGAGCCCCATTTGGCACTATTTGCACTTTAATGAAACACACCTAATCTTTTAGGCCTAGAATCAATAACGGTCCATAACTTAAAAGGTTGTCAAAATCAGTGTTTTAAGATAGTTCCATTTATCAACCTATTATCTAAACTCCTATTGCAAGTGGTAGAGCAGGGATAAGGGGCATGTAAAAGAGTAATTAATAGTGATGGTCAAATATTTTATTCGAATTTGAATCTTACGCGGATGTCTAGGTCCTTTCAGCTGTGGAATTCCGCACATCCGTCTCCAAATGTCAAATACACTGTATTTTTTTTTTGCTATTACTGAAAATCCCCAACGCGAATTGTAAATATGTGGTTAGATTTGTAAGAATCCAAACTCGGATGCAATCCACATCTCTAAAATATAGGGGAGGAGGAGGAGTTAGTATTTCTAATCTTATGAAGCCCCGGTCTCTTTTCAGCCCCAGAGACCCCCCTCCGTGCGCACCGAGCGGTCGCGGGTGCCGCCGTAGGCAGCAATGGACCCGCCGGTACACAGGAAAGGTGGGGGGCCGGAGGGGGGAGCGCTCCGAGTCCTGGGAGTCTCGGCGGCGCACCCGGCTAGCGGGGGCAGCCATGACGGTTTGCGCACGCATGTGCAGTGGTCGCGCATGCGCAGTGAAGTGCGGGAGTTGCGGCGGCCATTAGGGAGTCGCGCATGCGCAGTACAAGCGCGCACGCGGCCCCAATGCAACAATAGCCTCCACGGGACTACAATCCCCAGGAGGCCAAGGGAGGCAGGCACCAGGTGCCTCATAGCGGCCAATGGGAGCGCAAGATTCTCGGGAGAGCAGATAGATACTTTTCGCGGGCTTAGGAGAACGGCAGTTGGAGCTGGGAGCAGGAAGGGCGAGGAAGGGTGTAGGGAGCAAGTGGCTCCTACACCAGGTCAGGTTATCCCCTGGTCCCAGGTAGGCCCCACTCCCCACTAAGTTAGTGGGTAGGTTCTGAGGGAAGGCCCCTAAGGTAGGGACACTGCCCTTAGGTGTGTGTAGTCTTGTCAGTGACACAGCTGCAGTGCTGTGTGCGCTGACAAGAAGACACAGTGTTGAGTGCAGTGCAGCTGCATCAGTTATTTGGTTGAGCTAGTGAGAAGGGATACGGAGGGTGAAGGAAGAGGTAGTGTGGGTGCAGGGGGTCAGTGACCCACCTGCATAGGACAGCTTTTCCCCCGCAGGCCCGTAGGAGAATCCCTGAGCCACAGTAGGTTGCAGTGCTGCAGGGAAGCCCTATAGTGGTAGACACAATCCCCTTACTGAGCAATAGCTAGGGACAAAGGTACAGAATTGCGGTTGTGGCGAGTCGTTTGGGACCAGACGGCTGGACATTGAGACACAGGAGACAGGCCACTGATTCGTCTGATCCTTTTCAAAGCTGTTACCGGTCACCGCCGTGACCGGAAGGTATTTACATCAAGTGCACCAACACCGGTCAACAGGCGCTGATCCCGCCTTAGGTATAACTCTTTGGGGACACTAGTGAAGTGGCCAAAGGACTGAGCTTTACAAATACATTACCATACATGGACACTGTGTGTGGGGCACGCGGTGGTGGGACAGAGACAGTACTCTTTAGGAGCGTGGCCGAGCCACTAGCGTTATAGTATGTGTTATGTGTTACGTGTTATGCCAATGATAAAGTGATAAGGTTATTATTGCATTACAGTAAAACTGGTTTCAAGCAAATGTGTTGTTATGATTCTTGCCATGGGGAATCTCACATAACGGGGATCCTGGGTAAGTGGAGGCGCTGCGCTAATAAGTGATACCCCAGGCTCCCACCTAGCGGAGGCTCAGATCTCCTGGAGCCACAGGTGTGTGCAGTACCCGTAGTCTTTTTAGAGTGTCAGAAAAAGGGCTACACTTATAAAGGATAAATACATTGGGCCATATTTACTAAGCAGTCTTCTGCCATAAAGCACCTTAGGTGGTGGAGTACAGAAGGTGTCTCATAGCAGAGGACTGCTTATTTGATATGGGTCTCTATACCAGAAGAGGATAACGTTCTTTGTACAGCCATCAGCTGCTTTCACTCACACTGCCAGAGCTGATGCCCAGAATAGCAGAGGTTGTAGGTTCTAAAATTCTGGTTTTAATTACGACCCATTTACTCAATCTGTACCTCATGGGGATAGCTGATCGCTCTCTGGGCATTCAGCCCAATTTTGTGCTGTGCATGCCCTATCCTCCATCATAAAACACTGTATTAATCAAGGAGGTTATATCCTCCACTAAGAGTCTGAGTGCATGCAATATGGGGCCTTCCCTGTCATTTCCTCACTTCGGAAACTAGGGACAGGACCTCTTTCTTTTTCCCCCCACAAAATTTCTCCTAGAATAGGTGAGAAGAATGTACAGTAGAACATACTAATATACTGTATTAACCCTTTAGTAACCCCATGACTAGCTGGCCACCTAGGCTACAAAGAGGTTAATATTTGCACATACAGGTGCGCCGACGATTATTCTAAAACGTGCCTTAAACTTGCCTTGGAAAATCTGGGGCTATCACCAACAAGACCCAGGTACATGCTGGGTACATGCTGCAACATTTCAGTGACATTTCTGCAGAGACTAATGGCCCATCGGATTAACACAGCAGGGGTCCCTGGCAGTCGCATTCAGTTTGACACAGCAGGGGTCCCTGGCAGTCGCATTCAGTTTGAATGGGACTGCCAGGGACCCCCGCTGTTAATCCGATGGGCCATTAGTCTCTGCAGAAATGTCACTGAAATGTTGCAGCATGTACCCAGCATGTACCCAGGTCTTGTTGGCGATTGCCCCAGATTTGTTTTAGAATACTTGTCAGCACTACAGTACTGTATGAATGTTATGCGTTTTGTGTTTTATTTGTAGGATTTATGTTGTATGTTAACCCCTTTGGTACCTGGAGGCATTGCTTTGCAATAATGTTATGCCAGAGGGTTTTGTAAGAACTCCTATTACATAACCCTATGGTAGAAAAGTGTGATGTCTCCTGCAGCTCCACAATTTCATCGTTAGTGCTGATTGACGGTGACTCATTCACATTTATGCAAATTAGGTGAATATCGCTAACCATTTTTAAATGAATAATTCTTAGTAAATACGTAAGCAGTTCTAAAAAATATTGCTGCAATCCACTTCTTAATAGCACCAAATTTTAACGCAGCTATATCGGCCATTAATAAATCTATCCCTTTGTATCAATCGATCAGAGTGATACCAGCTACTGTACCAGGCAGCATTTTTTGGTAGGTGTTAACCCCTTTCGTGCCACAGGGGCTTGAAAGGCATTGGGGTTAAAGGTGAAGTTAGGGAGGGGTCATCTGATGCAGTATTGCAATACATCAAGTTATGTCATTTCTTTTATAATTGTAATACTTTTCATTGCATCAAAAACCTCTAGGGGCTAAGAAGAAATAAACCTATCTGCTGTAACAAATCGTAGCAAACAAATACAATTTTAGTTGAAAATAACCAGCATATTAAGAATAAAGAATAGAAAATGATTGATTTTAAAAAAAAACCTCCAAAACACCCTCATTGTTTAGTAATGTTTTATTCATTATCTTCTGTATACGGTTCATTTCAACACAATTTGCTTTAGTTTGCTACAGTAGGTATCTCAGTTCCTTCCCTTTTAACCTTCGCACAAATGAGCCCCTAGGACATTCTTATTAGTGTAGCGGTGTTTCCCCCACCCTCTGGGAGATTTCACTACTACATGGTGTGGTGGGGTGCATACCTGCTGGCTTACAGTAGATCTGAGTCTCCTGCGGTGTTGTGGAGGAGAACAGGACAGGCTTCTGGGGTAGGATCTGATTCTCTCTCTCGGTGTCAGGACCTCCATCTCTTGCAGGCCCCAGGGATGTGGAGACAATCCCTGCAGGAGAACTCACTTCCACTCCTTCTGATAGATTGCAGTCTCAGGCAAGATGATATATTTCAACAGGATCACTTTATTTAGTGCACGGTCAGATGTTACAGCATACACAGCTCACTTCTTGGGGCGTCACCCTCAGGATGTACCCTGGACCTCCACTCCAGGCCAAGGGCACCCGAAGCAGTCCATGCTCTTCCCGTACTCCCTGGTGGAGTAAAGGGTATAGGCTCCCCCTCCACTCCCCTAGGGGAGGGAGTACAAACTTGGCAGAACCCTGCACAGTTGTTGGGGTAGACCAGCCTCTCTCAAGGAGGTAGAGGCACTGACAAAATTTAGCAGTGCAGCTCCTTAAGTACAAGGGAAGTCGGTAACAGGTCTCAATCCAGTGATTGGACACACACTGGCCTAGTCCCACCGCCTCCTTTGTCACTCAAGAAACTACTGTGAGTGGGGAAAACCCATGATAACTCCTGGCAGGCCTGCTCTTACCATGACTTACTGCCAGGGAGGGCAGACTTAGTAGCCAAGGAAACCAGCCTGGCTACACTAGTATGTGCAGAGCTATATTTACTAAGCAGTCTCCTGCTATAAGGCAGTTGATTGCTTGGTAAATATGGGCCATAGTGTGCACCCCAATGTACATGTTTACTGTAACAAATGAAAGCGGTTTGATTCATATCCCTTTTCCCCTTTGTTACATTTAATGCAAACACAATGGCCTTGATATATAGTGCCTATGAGAAGAGTGAGATGGGCAGAGATCAAAAACAAGACAGGTACACTGTATGTGTCTATGTCCAAGAATGCTTGTAAATATAATGAAAGCTGGGTTATTTTAGTCTCCATGTGCCTATTCATCTTTGGCTCTCAATGCACATTGATACTGACCTAGCGCACCTTGAATTTTAAGCACAACCTCTCATTATAATAGCTATGAGTGCCTATATTTAGTACCTGCCTAAGTAATGGCACTATTCTCTACCAAAATGCATATTTATGAGTATAAGAGAGTCTATTCTGCCAGTGAATGAAAATACAAGAAAGGAATATTTTATGTAACAATTATTTTTCACCACATAGCACTAAACATTGGATACATCACATTTCGATAATATGTAGTTACTGTTGCATTTGGGGGGGGAGGAAATGTGGACCCGTTAATCGCAAACAATAAGTAGGTATACATCAATATTTCTACTACGGTAAAAAACGCGCGATGTGGCAATAACATTTGTCATATTTTTGTCCCAAAAATTACTATATCGCTAAAATGGTGCCCAAGTCGCGGACCTCACCTAAAATGATGGAAAAGCGTTGAGACTCTCCTATGTAGCAGACTATATAAACCACGGATTCCATGACACACATTGCCAGTGTTGTTGGGCAGTAGTGAAGACTAATTGGCTGCAGGGAGTTGGAGGTTTGTGTGATTATTATTGCACTTTTGAGAGCTGCTTGAGTTGTCCTGTGCATTTTGTTGACTGTCTGTGTGGGTGCTTCTGTGATCAACGGTGTGATTTGCGCTATAATTTGAAAAGTATGTCTTTTATCTATGTCTTGATATTTGTTGTGTGATTGTGTTAAGTAGTGTTTAGTTTGAGTGTGACAGATGGTGGAGACTGGAGTGAGTGGAGTGAGTAGAATGGCTGGTGGGAGTGTGTGGAGCAGTGGAGAGAGGGAGGAGTGGAGGGAGTGAGGAGTAGTGTGTAGTGCAGGAGTGGAGGGAGTTAGGAGTAGTGTGTAGTGCAGGAGTGGAGGGAGTGAAGACTGGAGGAGTGGAAAGAGTCTGAGGAGCGGAGGATTGGAAGGAGTGGTGATGGGGGTGGGAAGAGGGTAAAGAAGTGGAGGAGTGAAAGGAGTGGGGGTGGGAGTGTGAGGAGATGTCTGGAGCAGAGTGGACGGCGTGGTGGAGGGAGTATGAGGAGTGGTGAGGAGAGGAGGAGTGGTGGTGAGGAGACTAAAAGGGCTGTGTCGCAGATGAGTGCAGTAGGAGGCCAAGGTAGGAGGACAGGGCAGACGAGGGGAGAGGAGAGAGGGATAGATCAGAGGGGCGTG
Organism: Ascaphus truei; assembly: GCF_040206685.1. Classification (NCBI taxonomy): domain Eukaryota; kingdom Metazoa; phylum Chordata; class Amphibia; order Anura; family Ascaphidae; genus Ascaphus; species Ascaphus truei. The sequence continues at coordinate 318,040,639 of NC_134485.1, forward strand.
GGAGGAGCAGTGAGCGAGACAGGGTACAGCAGCAAGGCCCCAGAAGACAATTGTACAGACTCCCCAACCTGCACATGGCAGTGAAGCTGCTAAGAGGCAGCATCTCTGCAGACTGAAATATTCTAATAATGAAAATAATGACCAAATTGAAAAAATAGTAGCCTGCTATGACATCATTCTTGGTAACATGTCATCAAAAACATCCATGACTATGAAGAATGATAAATGGAAAGGTATACCGGATGCTGTTAACAGCATTGACACAGTGGCACGTACTGTGCAAAACTGCAAGAAGATATATGCAGACATTAAATGCAAAGTGAAAGAAAAAATAAATCCTAAAATAAGGCATGCAAGAGGAACTGGGGGAATACGGGTGCTGAACAAGGCAGTGACTTCCTGGTTCCTTGTCCTGCCTTGTCTCTCAGCTCCTTGTTTCAGATTGCCCTCCTGTGTACCGACCCGGCTATTACTTTGGACTCCGCACTTCTGGCTTACCGACCCGACTTACCTCTGACCTTCTGCATCTCTCCAATCCTGACCATGGCTTACGGACCTTTACGCTTCTACTGGCTCCAACCCCTGATCTTGGCTAAACGAACACTGACCATTCTACCGGCTCCTACCTCAGACCTTGACAAGTAACTAACCATTCTACTCTCTCCAATCCTGACCCGGCTGCCTGACCATCCGCACTCCAGACCGTGCCCCCATGGCTGTGGGTAGTATTAATACCCATTCCCACCTCAGTACCGGGTCCCGCCTTGTTTGTGGTGAGCACTGTGTTACAGAAAGATATGGCTTGTTCCAGTCTGGAGTAGGTGACAAAAAAGAGGAGTTAATTCAAGCGTTAATACCGTTTCTAAAAATATCAAAATTTTATGTATAAAGTATTTTTACTGAGACGTGCGATATTATGACTAATTTTTTTCGAAATCGATATTTTTAACACGTACAAACAAAAGTGCTCAATTTTTGACGGTGCAATGTTCATGCACGATAAAAATAAGTCGCTTTTTTGGCGATAATTGCTTAATATTAGGTTATCGAACTTTAATGTATCCGGACCTAAACGGGTTAAAACTCACAATTTAAAAAAATATCATCACTCAAAAAATGAATTGCAGTTGTACAATTTTATCTGTGATCTAAGTCTGTATCAGGCATTTATTTTAAAATGAGTAACTTCATATAACTTTTAAGATACATAAAAGGGTACTTTAATGTCGCATGACACATTAAAGTACCCTTTTATTTATTTTTGACTTTGGGTTCTTCCTGCTCCATTTGGTTAGTGCGCTCCTCCCAATTTTTTCACTTCTGCTATCACCATTGGAAGCTGCACAGCCTGTCAGCCACACCAAGGATATGTGAGTACTTGCATGATTTAGGGGAACCTGCCAATGAGACTGAGGGTGGATGGGCTAGTACTACCCACCACCTGTCTTCAGGAGGATAGTACCCATTATTTGCTGTTACATTATCACTATTTATATTTATGAATACGGATTCCCTTGGATGGTGGTTTGGCATTATAATATCATTATTGCCCTGGCATTGGGGCGTTTTTGCCAATTTTCTAACTTTTAAGATACACATGATTTTTATTACCTTGAGTAGGCTTTCCATTTTTCAACTCTGTTTCTCGAAAAATTATATTTGTACTCTCCCTCGTTTACATCTCACACACATCCTTGCACACTCTGCTGCCCTCTTACACATACTTCGGTGAGCCCTTCTGACTGCTACAGCTTTGTCACACTGTGTTTCCTTTACTTATCTGTCTTCACTACTCATCGTAGTCTCCAGCTCCAGAGGCTTAGTGTGCATTATTTTTTATATTCATGTAGCATTAGGGGAAGAGAGAATGAGATAGGCATCTAGGGGAGGAACAAATGTTATTAAGAGGCAGCTCAGAACAAAGAGAGGAAAGCATATAGAGGGAAGTAATAGAGTGAAGAAGTAAAGGCGAGTGGTTGACAAGATAGATTGAAGGGATGAGAAAAAGTGTTAAAGGATAAAAGAGAGGATGTTCAAGAGGAGAAGGGACAGACAGAGAAGTGGAGTTATGGGAGAACGTCATAGGTTATAGTAAGAAATATATGGCTAAGAGGGAGAAGAAGAGGGGTGAGAGAGAGGGTGATAAGAGATGGGTGATGAAAGATGGACATCTAAAAGGGGTGGAGCTGGAGATAAAGGGGAAAAGGAGGGGGTGAAGGATTTGGTGGAGAAAGTCCACTTATTTGTGGCTTTGGCAGTCAAGCACACCATTATAGATAGGGTAGGGTGTCCTAGCTCACTAGGCCTGATTCCGGAGGGCCCTGAAGTGGAGGGGCCCATGGAGGTCAGATCCAGAGTGGGTGCTGAGGGGCGTTGGAGGGGTAATTCAGGGGAGTATGAACATGGCAGATTCATTCAAAGGGCAATAAAATGTGGATGGCCAAGTTCATGGGGGGCCTTGAATGGCCTAATCCATGGTGGGTCACAGAGACCAGATCTCAAGGGCTGGGAGTGGAATATGGAGATCCAAATGGGTGCTTGCAGGGTGATTTATAGAGGCATAATCCCGGTGGTTTAGGTTGGACCATGGATGGCCTAATGTAAGGTATACAGTCAATAAGAAATTAATCCAGATATCGAAATGAAGAGCAAACAATATTCAATCATATCTTGGTATAAGGTGCATGTCCCCCAGGAAGCGTAACCATTTTTCCAAACAATCGGTAAAACAAAAATGGAGAGGGGAGCACACTAAAAGTTTCCATACTCACTGTTTCAGATTTCTTACTGCATACGGAGAAAATCACAAGAAGACTTCCTTCGTGATAAATAATTGCCTTTCCTGACCAGGAATCAGGCAAAGATCCCAATAAACGTGACATTTCAGGCCCACATGTCCTTTTGTCAGGCAAGTGTTTAAAGAATAACAACATGAGCCACATTTTTTACATGCCGACGGACGCCATCACAGGAACTAATGTCACTGTGTCTGGTTCCCCGGATATGTGATATCAAAACAAAAACAGAAAGGCCCAGCGCAACATACAAAGGGACACAACATATAGTACAATACTTCAGTGCTAATCTGCTCATGAGTAAGGGTCATTTAGTTAAATTCTTGGGCCAAAGCATTATAAGCCTGCAGACAACATCAAAGCATGACCAATTTGCAGGTCCTAATACTACATGGTAAAATTCTTATGTACCTCTCACTTTTGCTGGAGGGAGAAAAACCATACTGGGTCTGTGATACACAGGAACATGATACAAACTGCTAATTGTAAAGTGGGTAAGGCGCGCTTTAAACCCTGGGAGGAGGGGCCACACCTCCAAACAACAGTTGCAATAACCCAGCAAGCTACAGAATCCCAAAACCCACCCTCGCATCATATAAACAGCATATATATTAGTGTCAAAAAGCAGTGCTACTGAGTGTGGCAAAATATACAAACAAACACAGCGCAACATACAGCGCAACATATAAAGCCCAGCGCAACATACAAAGTGACACAACATATAATACAATACTTCAGTGCTAATCTGCTCATGAGTAAGGGTCATTTAGTTTTTCATATGAGAATGTTTTGATATGAAAAACTAAATTTCCTATAAATTTGCTCACCTTCAACCCAAAGGCGTGATGTCAATATGCTGACATCACCACCTCTATCCCTAGGGCTTCGGAAAGTACTACAATCTCAAACATGTGATAACATATCAACAACCACAGACATATATAACACAATAACCATCACCTAAATAGTGTACTATAAGTGTAATATATTTTTTCATCATAGAGTTACAAAAAACGTATCAAATATAATATAACAATGTCCCACAATTCCAAATAATCAACAAAGAAACATAAGATTGATACAAAGCAATCAATCAAAATACATATAAAACAAATAAAAACAAGCATTTGCCAAAAATGCATTGCTTGTCACTGTATTTATCTATAGCCCTAAAGGGGCATAGATTAATAAATTGGCAATCAATAGATAAAGCAAAAAAAATTTAAAAAAAATAAAATACAATCAAAATACCTGAAAAATAAAAACAAGATGGCTGAGATTACGTTACTCGAACCAATCCTATTGTGAGATATAGCATGTGAGACATCACATGGTATATCCCCATTCTGATTGGTTGTAGTAAACCATGTGACAGAGTCCATTTTTGGAAAGGATGTGACATCACTCCCTTTAGATGACATCACATCCTTTAAAATAATGGAATCTATTAAATTGTTTACTACAACCAATCAGATTGGGGCTATACCATGTGAGGTATATCTCACAATCTGATTGGTTGGAGTAATCTTGTTTTTGGTGATGTCATCTTAAAGCTGCAGTTCAGGCAATATCCTGCATGTGTTCTTTTTTAATAAATCAGTTCTGTAGTAAGAAAAAATACTTTTAGCATTTTCTGTTTTTAAAAAAACAACTTTGAAAGACCAATTTTCTTGTATTCTATTTTAACAAGCATGCTTGTTCCTATAGCAACGATTTACATTCCCCATATTTAAAGATGCCGCCAAACTTTGCCGATCAATAGACGGAGAACGAATTGACCGGCAGCTATGCAGTTCTTTAGGTAATTAGAGATTGCCCACATGAAACTATTGAAGTATAAATTAAAAATAAAAAAATAAAAAGACTGAACTGCCGCTTTAAAGGGGGGAAAGCAAAGCCTTCTGATTGGCTTGCTTCCCTCCCTTTAAATAACGTCACATCTTTTACCAAACAAAAGAGGTTCTGTCACATGGTACACTATCCAATAGGATTGGAGGTATGTCATTTGACAGTAAATGTGACGTCAGAGGCCTTATACAAGAAAATATACTAAAAAAAAGAATAGTGAAATAGCGCTAATGTGCAAAATTGAAACTTAAAATGAACTTCTTGCCTATAATGAATATATCAAATAAAGGTCCATTAATATGATCTGACAATAATAATAAATGTGTGATCATGAAGCTGCCCAGAAAAACCATACTGACCGATACAAGTCAGAAATTCATGACACAAAGAAAAATAGGTGACGGCACTTCTAAATAAATACTCAACAATTAAGAGATAATACACAAAATGAAACAAGGGCTGTAATCAGCACCTCAAAGAGTCCAGAGTCTGAAATATAATAGATCTACCATACATATGGGTCCGATCTGGTGGGTCCGGATTGTTCTCAGATGCCCACGTAGGCTTGTCACAGAACATGTGAAAAGACACACATGCAACAAACATAATGTATACTGTTAGCAGAAGGACATAGACAACACAAAATGACAAACAAAACAACCACAGATAAACTAAACACATATGACATAAAACCACTAAAACAATGAAGCTTAATTAATAGTTAATTTAATAAAAAATACTTGATTCACTTTCATTGGCCTCCAAAAGTGAGGTCAAGTCATTCAGATTTCTGCGGTCATTCAAATTGACATCATCATGTCTATCAAATTGAAGTTGTTTTCTTTTGTAGAATTTGTGCAGTAGCAACTGTCTGCCAAATAGATTGACATCTTCTACTGTTTCAAAGAGAATGAAATCAGAAGTCGGACAGAATGACAGTCCCTTTTTCAGCAATGATGTGTGAAGCTTCTAGTTTAAAGGCTGATAAGCTAAATATAGTTCGATCATCATTGGTATTCGAAATGTATAATTGAGTAATTAAAGCTACTATATGATCTTGATTGGCCGTGTGCACCTTCTCTTGGATTTGATCTTGCTGTGTGTAATTTTCCGGGTGCTATTTATCACTCCTCTAAAATAGGGGAGCGGTTATCTCTCACTGTTTATCGTGTGTCATATTAAATCACGTTTTCATTGATTGGTGCGCCTTTCCGAGAGTTCAACATCTGAGGATGAGTAGCTCAGAGAGGCTCTTCTATGTCTTATATGGCCTTCGTTTCTCTATACGTTGCCCTGTTTATAATCATTAACGTTTCTTACAGAGTTGTTTAAACTTGACACCTCCCACCATAACTTGATTTGTGTTTTGTATAATTTCTTCATGTTTTGGAAATTAGCATTAGCACGCCACGGAGGGAGGATGCACCACGCAGGTGCACCTACAGCCAGGAGGACGCTAAGGGATCAGTGACTGATCGTGAGTACGCTTGGTACTCCACACTGTTATTGCTGGGGGGTTCTATTGCCATTCCTGAATGCTGTCCACCCCGCTACCCCGACATTACCTCCACTAGCAGGCTGACTTTAACTCCACATGCTCCGCAATACTGCCTCATTCCTACTGTGTCACGGTTTAGCAGGTTCCTAGAGCTAAGTAGATTTTCTTTCCACATTGGATACTGTTTGAATCTGGAATTTTTGTGGGATCACTCTCAAGTGAAAACACTTCCTTAGCTTCATCTAGCCAGAGGTTAAGGTACATTTTGTCAGATAGGAAGCCTGTCATATGGTTTAGCTGGGGGTAATCCGAGCACGACTTAGAAAAGGACTTAGGTCCATGTAGTCAATGTATAAAACAACAAAAGGGAAACAGTCTGTTCAGGACTACACCTACACAAAATAGATAATGTAGTAAGGAATTTAGTCAATCCCCTGGTGGAGGAGGTGCATAGCAATAGGTAGATACGTAATATACCGCAACAAACCAAACACAAAGATACCCATTAAGTGATGTGCATTCAGAGTAGCAATAAACTAATGTATGTACATAAATGAAGAACAGAGATATAAATAGATGAATGATTCTAGACCTAAACATTAACTTTTAATAAATTACTAAGAAACTGTACACATTAATAAGACAACTAAAAACAATAATATCAGATGCCTGTGGCTAGTCTAAAGGCACTGGTGCTGTAGGAAAAGGGATGAGGTTTGTAAGGCTAGAGACGCAGTACTGTGTATACTGTAGCTAGCTATAATACTTATGTGAAGTGGCTCCTATTGAAAAGAAGATCTAAGTATAGATGATCACAGTAATCATCTAGCTGTAGGCAAATTTATCATGGAATGCAAGCACAATGTCAAACAGTGTAGGACGTAAGATCCTGCTTCTGTATGTGCCCCCGAAGGTATTCAGTGACAGAACGCTGACCAGAGAAATGAGATCTTTTGAAAATAAATAACTTTTTATTTTTAGCTTCATTTTTTTTTTTAATAATACACTTAAGTTCCTAATAGGTTACAACAAAATCAAGTGACATTAAATGTACTGTATTATTATCTCAGATATAAATAGATCTACTATGACTAACTATATGTATTAACATCTTAACTCATTCAAATATTTGTTACCTATGTATATTCATTTTAAATGAGCCTTGTAGCTCACTGATCTATGTACACAATGTATTTAGAAGTTTTAGTAGCCTGTGCTAATCTTTTACATTGTGTCTGTCAACTTAGTGCCTAGCAATAAATGAATCCGTGCCAAATTGTAAAATTGTGTTTAAACGAACACCCATTATTTAATTAGTTTGTCATGGCAACTGAAATGTATTTTATACCTGACACAGTGGTTAGGGGATCCATTGATTGCCCTTGATAAAGCTCCATCTGTGGAAGGAAACGTGTGTTGTGCTAATCTAGGCATAGGTTTCTGACAGGGAAGGCGAACGCTTAGTGACGTGCTGGTCAGATGTAGCCGCATCATCGAGAGTGGTGCGCATTTTCACTTCTCTCGGCACAGCACAGGCTACCAGCTGTTTGCAAAAGGCGATCCGGAGGTATAGGGGGCAGACATTTGAGATCTAGTTTCTCCGGTCAGCGTTCGGTCACTGAATACCTTTGGGTACACACATGGCAGCCGACAGGGGGGAGAGCCGAGACAAATGTCCGGGGCCCGGTGGCTGTGGGGGGCCCGGTCGGTGCTGAAAGTTGAACCCGGCTCATGCCCAGCTGCCGAGCCTCTGATTGCCAACGGGCCCCAGTTCTCCCCAGCTGTTGCGGGCCTCTTCCCCTCTGGCGCGCACCGGAAGCCGGGCCCACTGCCTGCCTCTTCCCCTCCAGCATGTGCCGCAAGCCGGGCCTGCTGCCTGCCTCTTCTCCTCCGGAGCGCTCCAGAAGCTGGGCCCGTTGCCTACCTCTTCCCCACTTGAACAAATGAAGCATCCAAGGGTCGTACAGGGACAGATGATTCCTCTGTTGATTCGAAGAGGGGCTGTTCACACAGCTGAGGAGACTCCTTTTCTGCTGATCCTGCTCCCAACTTTCTGATCCACTGAACAGGACTGGTGACATGCTTGTGGAAACAGATAATGCTGATGCATGTTGTGAAGAATCAGATGATGCTGAAAATCTTTGGCGGCACGTAAACTTCTTTGGTGGCACCTCTTGTTGATGCTAACGAAAATGCGTAACGGAAGTAACGGAATGGGCTGGTGATAGTTGCGCATGTGCAGAAGCATCCGTCACCGCATGCGCAAAAGTGGCCAACACTGCGCAGAGGCGGGACACACACACACACACTCACGGCTCTGTTACACATACACAAACAAAGAAAAGGAATACTGTTATTAGAGGAATTCCCAGTGAGTATAAATATAGAAGTACAAATAGCAATAATCTAAGAAATCTCTAATTAATCATAACAAACCCATAAGTGGAAAAGGTGCAAAGTGTTTAAACATATGACATATGAATTATATATACACATTAATATAATATAGTAACTGTAATGATTATTTTAAAGAAAACAGGGGGGTGGGGGGTGCCCAGCACGTGGGTTCTAAGTCAAACTTCTTTGCGTTCTGTCACTGAAATTGTGTTTTGATTTTTACGATTTACATTGAATTAAAGACTTTTGAGAGTAACGACATTTAGATACTTAACAATACTAAATATATGTAAATTATTTTAGTTATCATAAGTCAATTATATAATGTATTCCAAGTGATAGTATGGAAAGTTCGACACAAAAATAAATTCTCTCAAATCTTTCATTGAATTAAATACATCACCATCACAAATACAATTTCTGTGACAAAACACAAAGAAGTTTCACTTACAATGCGTGTGCTCAGCACACAACTTTTTTTTGGGGGGGGGGGTCTACACCCTATCGGAACAGGGGTGGCTGCCCCTCCCGCCTCCCCCCCACCCCCTCCCTGTTTTGGAGATATTAATAGTTATTTAGTGCAGGTACTGAGTTCACGAAACGTTAAATATTTATTTATAAAATATTTTACCAGGAAGTAATACATTGAGAGTTACCTCTCGTTTTCAAAAATGTCCATACACTAAAAACTAGGCTGCCGGGGTCACCAATAAAAAGCTACTATGACCTACTGAATCCTGATGATGTGCCGGCTTTCTATTGTATTACCTGGACCCCAATAATGATCACCTCACCGGTCTTGAACTGTGGATGTCCCCGGACATTGGAGGACCAAAGCTGATCTCCGCAGGACCCCCTGGTTTATGTAGGATTTGAGCAAAAAAGCATCCCCAGGAGGGATTGCTTCTTTAAGGGGAATAGTATCAGTACAGTTGGTAAGACATGTTAAACCCAACATGCGTTCAGAAACCTTTCTTCGGGACAACCACTTAGTCATTATTTTAAAGTTCCCTTGAATACCCTTAAGATATCCCATTTAACATTTATAAATCTACCTGGGGAAAATATATATAGACACAACACAAACCATGAAGCCTAAACAGAGAGGGAGAAAGAGAGGTGAGTGATGTGTGTTTCTCATCAAATAATTATACGTTCTATTTTGATGCAGACACACAATTTCAGAGTGTGACTTGCCTTATAGACCACCTTCATCCTCCTAATGCATTGTTCGCCAACATCATAATTATGTGTATTAAACTAGACAGGCCATTTTACAAATGTACTCCATTATTATTAGGCCAGGAATGTTATACTGTATGACATTCATTATGTTCTCGTTTAAGTATACATTAGGGGCAGCTACTGAGAAACACATTTATGTTACAGACTAACTTATATTAAGATAGTTGGGTGTATTATTTGTGAATATTGTCTTATTGATGTCTCGTTACTTTGCCAAACATTCTAAAAGATGTGTAGTGCTCTGAGTTACTGCTCCAATAAAGGCCTCTAATCTGTAATGTACCTTGAGAGCTTTTGTTTGATTCCTGCACAAAATAAAAACTGTGTGTGTGTGCCAAAATATGTGGTTAATTCTTGAGTTAGGGGGTGCAATACAGGCAATATACACTTCTCACAAGACTGACAATCATGAGGTTTGTTATATACAATAGATATGACATAGAACATGACCATATACATTGTGATGGTGAGGGGGTAACCAGGCTCAACAATAAATGTTAAGCCCTTTTGGTTACCTCTGGTCCATGTATTGGGCTTCGGGAGTGTCAGCTCTTGAGCCCAGTGATTGTTAATGCATTCTGTAGCGACAATAAATAATTTTTGTGTTTTGACCTTTTTCAGGAGTGCCAGCAAGCAGAGATTGCTAGGCCATGAGTTTCAAAGGGGGGCGGGGGGGAGGTTTACAGAGAAAGTCTTGTCAGAATGTGTCTAGCTAGCCGGGTTCCAGAGTTGCTGGATACCCCAAAAATATAATCGGGAATCAGGACGGATTCTCGGATACATTGAGACACATTGCTCCAGAAAAATCTCCCCTTGAAAACACTTGCGCGACTCACCGCTAGGATTCCCTGCTTCAGCATAGACCAGAAAGGCAAATGGGGCATAGGGATGTGTGGTATCTCTAGAATGGTAAAAGGGTCCCTAGTATAAGAGGGGATGCCCAGTTAATGCCCAGGTCACCCAGGACTGGTATAGGGGTTCTGGGGCTACTCCAACCACACATAAGGTTGCAAGGAGTTTTAAAAGTCTAGTCGAGTATAGTGTGTGGGGAATATGAGTAGTAGGAATAAAGTGCAGAATTCCTATTCTATTCCCCATTACCATAAGACTTAAAAAGGTATAAAAGTATATATTTTATTAAACCAGTATGTTTAAAGTGTGTATATGTTTGTGCACGGTAATATGAGCTGGGACTTCAGGTCCAGGTTTCCGAGAGACCATGTGGCTACCAAGCTTGGTGTCATCAATCTGCTCAGGTCCCGGACATGAAAGCCTCAGAGGTTGCCAAGTGTGAAAGCCATTTGGGTACCGGAGTTAGCCTCAAGTACTCACGTCCTGGGATGAATGGAAGTCCTCGGACCACCATTTGCCCCAACCCAGATTTTGAGGAGCCTAACTCAGTGGGTGGCTTCTACATGACAAGTGGCAGAGGTGTCATAGTTATCCCTTCCGGCTACCCACCCGAGAGGCCTAACCACCCACCCTGGGGCAACTACACCCGTCACCCACCCCCAATAAACATTAAAATACAACAACCCTACTACCCACTCCCTCCACCCCCAACACCCCATCCTCCCCAACACATACAGTACAATAATGGCCAAAATTCCTATTATCCAGATCTGGATAAAAGCGCATTTGCCAATTAAAAATAAAACAGTACCCAGCCAGCATAAAGTAAATTAAAGTTGTACTTACCTATGACATGATGAAGGCCATCCTCATCTTTCTCTATGTCTTCTGTGGGCAGCAACATTAAAATAAAAAAAACTAACTACTGGCCACTAACCCTTTAAGTCACATTAGCGGTTAGTAATTGCTATGGTAATTAATGGGTTAATTCCTTTCCCCAGCTACCCACCTGGGTGGCCTAGCCACTCTCCCCGGAGCAACTACCCCTACCCCCACCCCTCTACCCATTGATTGTCACAGTGGTAAAACCAGGCAATAAATAGCCAACCTAAAAAAAAACCACACAAAATAAAAACACATTTACTGTAAATAAAAACAAGCATTTGACAATAAAGCCATTGATTGTGACTGTGACAAACCATGCCCACCATATGGGCATCGATTTCCACAATGACACTGATTGGGAAACTTAAAAAAAAAAAAAAAAAACATAACAAAAAATACAATGCATTACAATTAAATTAAAACAAACATTTGCCAAAAAAATGCATTGCTTGTCACTGTGCTTATCTATACCCTGAAATGGGCATAGATAAACACATTGGCAGTCAATGCGCAGCCTAAAAAATAATACACATTTAAATAAATTACAATCAATGTGTATTTTACTTTTTCCGGGATTCAACCTCCTCATCCTACTGCGGTACCACTCTTGACCCACGACGCAATGCTCCTCAACAGCCTGATGTGCAGAAGTTCATGATCCTCTCTTCATTGTAGAGGAGTCTCGGGTGAGTAGACTTCTTTCCTTTCTTTTCTTCTTTTCTTCCTTCTTCTATTCTTTGTAATCCAAAGGGTCCCGGGGATGTTGATCCTTCTGCTTCTTGGGCTCAAATGAGACATGGCAGGCCTTATATAAGGGCTGTGATGTCACATTTGATTGACAAATGGTACACCCCCAATCCAATTGGTTGGTGTACCATGTGACAGCTTCCATTTTTTTTCAGGATATGACATCATCTTTAAGGGAGGGAAGCCAGCCAATCCACTAGCATATGCTTCCCTACCTTTAAGATTATGTCACTTTAGCAAAAAAACAAAATGGAAGCCATCACATGGTACACCAACCAATCAGATTGGTACATATACCATGTGATGCCTTTCCTTTTTTTGGAGTAATGTGACATCATCAAAAAGGGAGGGAAGATAGCTAATCAGATAGCATGCCTCACTCCTTTTTTGATGACTTCACATCACTCCAAAAAAGGACTGTGGTAACGAGGCCTTCAAAAAGGCATCACCATTAATTACCTGCTTCAGTAAAGAATATGGCAGTGTCTATGCTATTTTAAGAAGACACTGGCATATTCTAATTCTTGATCCAGAGCTGGAGCAAACTGCAGAGTCCATACCTATTTGCTTCCCTAGGAAAGCATAAACTTTGGGAAGTATGTTGTCTCCTAGTCTATTTCAGGTTACTCCAGCTCCCACACATTTTTGACGAAACCGTTGGACATGTATGGATATGACTAAAAGATTTGCAAATGTAAATATGTTAAGAAAACTAAACCTTTTTGGAATAATGCAACGGGATGCAAAGATGTCATTAAGACATTTATTAATCATGATACATCAAATGTCATTTATTCGCTTAATTGCAAATGTGGTGTTCAATATGTGGGACGCACTGTTAGACCTTTAAATGAGCACATTAGGGAGCATATTAATCTCATTGAGAGACATGATATACAGCATGGTCTCCAGTTTCAAAACATTTAATTGAACGGCTTCAAGCAGATTTTTTTCTTTTCATTCAAGGGAATAGAGAAAGTTAGGACTAATATTAGAAGGGGTGATGCATTTAAATGATTGTGTAAATGTCTATTGTATTTTCAATTGGATAGCAGGATTCCTTTGGGATTAAATAAGGAATGGGATATTTCCGACTTCTGTTGAAGCTCCTTACTGCGCTGTTAAATGAATGAAGGTTTATTTATGTGTAAATTAACTGTTTATTAATACATTGATAATATGGAGAAAATAGCATCTCCCTCTTCTTTTTTCTGTTTTCCATTACGCTTGGATTGTTCCTTACAGGTTTGATCAGTCATGTTTATTTATGGTGTGTTCAGTGGTGGGATTCAAATTTTTTAGCAACAGGTTCTCTCTCACCGGGGGGTGGGGGGGAAGAGACAAGGGGGGGTGGGAAAAGAGAGACGGGGGGGGGGAAAGAGAGACGGGGGGAAGAGAGACGGGGGGAAGAGAGACGGGGGGAAGAGACAAGGGGGGGTGGGGGAAGAGACAAGGGGTGGTGGGAAAAGAGACGGGGGGAAAGAGAGACGGGGGGAAGAGAGACGGGGGAAGAGAGAGACGGGGGGAAGAGAGACGGGGGGGAAGAGAGACGGGGGGAAGAGAGACAGGGGGAAGAGAGACGGGGGGAAGAGAGACGGGGGGAAAGAGAGATGGGGGTAGAGAGAGCCGGAAGGAGGGGAAGAGAGAGGCATGGGTGGAGAGAGAGCCTGAAGGAGGGGGAGTGAGAGACACACGGGGGAGAGACACGGGGGGAGAGAGAGAGAGACGCGGGGGAGAGAGATAGAGACACGGGTGGGAGAGAGAGACACGGGGGGGGAGAGAGAGACAATACAATTCAATAAATTTTTGCACACATCGATTCTTGTAACACAAACATGCTTTATTCAGTTGAACAGGAGAGAGACCAGGGGGTGGGGGAGCAGAAAGACCAGGGGGGGGGGAGAACAGAGAGACCAGGGGGGGGGAGAGCAGAGAGACCAGTGGGGGAGAGCAGAGAGACCAGGGGGGGGGAGCAGAGAAACCAGGGGAGGGGGGAGCAGAAAAACCAGGGGAGGGGGGGGAGCAGAGAAACCAGGGGAGGGAGGAGAGCAGGAAAACCAGGGGAGGGGGGGGAGCAGAGAAACCAGGGGAGGGGGGGGAGCAGAGAAACCAGGGGAGGGGGGTGAGCAGAGAAATCAGGGGGGAGAGCAGAGAAATCAGGGGGGAGAGCAGAGAAATCAGGGGGGAGAGCAGAGAAATCAGGGGGGAGAGCAGAGAAATCAGGGGGGAGAGCAGAGAAATCAGGGGGGGGGAGTAGAGAAATCAGGGGGGGGGAGTAGAGAAATCAGGGAGGGGGAGTAGAGAAATCAGGGGGGAGAGCAGAGAAATCAGGGGGAGAGCAGAGAGACAGAGGGAGAGCAGAGAGACAGGTGGAGCAGAAAGACAGGGGGGAGCAGAGAGACAGGGGGAGCAGAGAGACGGGGGGGAGCAGAGAGACGGGGGGGAGCAGAGAGACCAGGGTAGTGGAGCAGAGAGACCAGTGGGAACCAGTGCAATGCATTTTCCAAAGTGCAACTTGCAAGCAGTGCAAGTACAAATTTGATACATTTTATGTTTTTCTCTCTCAGCAAAAACAGTGTGCCGGGTGAGAGGGGGTTTGTGAGCCGGTTCAACTGAGCGGCTGCCTGCAACGCTTACCCGGTAGTGAGACAGTTTTGGAGCAGCAGCAGCAGCAGGCAAGTTCTCTCCTTCAACTTCTTAGGCCTCGTTCAGGGTGCTGGCTTCGGGGGCAGGGCGTGCTGACGTGCGTGCTGCCGTGAGCAACAAAGTATTCAATTTGAATACTTGTTGTCAGGGTAGCTACTGGCCTGCCTCCGAAGCCAGGAGTTGCTGCTGACGACAGCTTCAGTAAACGAAAATTTAGTTTCTTGGAGCTGAAGCAGCGTCACAGGGACCAAGGCAGCCAATGAAATCATTCTTCAGAATGATTTCATGACTGCAGCTTGGATACTTTAACCCTGCGTCTGTAGCCCCGCCCCCTCCCCAACGCTGAAAAGTTTGCTGGGGGATAATCACATGTCGCCCAGCAAACTCCCAGCACTGCCTCCCGCACGCCCCCCCTCCCAGTCCTCAGCTGGCTCCCTGAATGAGCCCTTACTGGAGTGATGCCAGCTTGAGTAACTGGGCATACTCCAATCCCCCCACCCCCTTTCCCCTCACCTGAGTGGCGCTGTGAAGGTGTTACAGGCAGAGCGGAGGCTGAGTGCTTCTCCGCATGGGGTCTAAGCAGCAGCAGGACACAGAGGGGGAAGGGGGGAAGGAGGGAAGGGGGTAAGAGGGGAAGGGGGAATGGGGGGAATGGGGGGAATGGGGGAAGGAGGGAAGGCAGCCGGTTCAAAGAACTAAGAAAAATTTAGGCACCGGTTCTCACGAACCGGTGCGAACCGGCAGAATCCCTCCACTGGGTGTGTTTCACTTTAAGTGTGGAGCCTTTTTGTACTGTGGGGAGGGGCACACCACTATAAATGTTTGTGAGTATCCAGTACTATTTTATGCCTCTGAGGAAGCACCCATAAGGGTGGGAAATGCGTTAGGCTAAAGATATGCTGTTTGGCTTGATTCTTATGCAATAAATGGATATTTTTTATGTAGCAGGGATTCCCCTTCTTACCTCTGGGGGCTGCTCACTGGAACGCTGAGTCTTTTCCCTGAAGCTGCTGCTGCAGCAGTCTTCTAGGGATATGGGCAAAGCTCTTGTGCCTGGTTCTGCATGTGTGAAGAGGCAGTTCCTGTCTAGGAGGGGCAGGGTAAGACACACTAGAGGCCAGGTTAGGCTCTCCCAGCCCACTAGGCCCCAGATAGGTCCCTTAGCCACATTTAGTTTGTGTATATTAGGGTGGCCCTAGAGATAGGGAAATCCCTATAGTGCTAGGGAGTTAAACTTGTTGACTCCACGTCTGGTCTCGGGGGTATTTAAACTTGCAAACATGATGGGGTGGGCACTTACCCTTGAGGAAGCAGCCTACGTGAAATACACATTGAGTCATTCCATCAGCGTCATCGGTCCGACCTGGACAGACACCGCAACCTCATATAGCAAGGAGCACCCTACTGAAGACCAGTACCGGCACCATTAAAGCCAGGTCCCCGCTGGCTACTGCAGCGCCCGCTGTGGCGGACGCTGCAGGGACAAGAGCCCTCCCCTCAATGGGGCCAGGCCAGCTGCGAGGGGGGACCGCCGTGCTGCGCCAACAGAAACTCCTGCTCTCAAGAAAATTGAGATCAGAAGTCGCGACGGAGCACTAGGCCACGCCCCCGGTGGTTCAGCCAATGAGGGCAACCTCCCGGTTGACGTCATGGCCGCGCCCCGTCACTCCCCCGCCACGCCCTCCGTCTTTCCCCCTGCAGCTCACTGCAGACCGGGGAATCAGCTGCACGCACCGCCAGCCTCGCGGGCGCGCATGCAGCGGAGGCACTGGGGCCGCAGCCTAAGTAGGTGCAGCTGCTTCCTTGCGTGTGCTTCCATCTGTCATTTGATCACCGCAGGCCTCAGTGCTTCAGGGATAGCGAGAAGGGCAACTTCTCTCCCTTCTCCTGTCTGTCCACAGTTTCTACAAATACCAGGGCAGACTTTGGCTAATTGATTAAGTGCTGTTTGGACTATTAAGGGAGCCCCCCCCCCCCCCCCACTCCCCCTTCCAGATTTTCAGGGAGAAACTGGCTCTATTGCAGCCAGCCAGACAATGCGAGTTAATCCCTCAGGCCATGGACCACCTGAAGGCATATTGCTGCAGGCAGCTACAGCTGCATACAGAAATTAACCCCTCAGGCTAACCACCTGAGGGTATTTCTCTACAGTCAACTACTTACAGCTGCAAACGAGAATTAACCACTCAGGCTACCACGACCTGAAGTTATTTTGTTGCAGGCAGCTACAGTTGTTTACTTTAGCAGCTTGAAATCTGGTGAACGTGATTGCAACTATTTAGCACTATTTCACTCTCTCCGCCAGGCTGTAATGCATTTTATCTGCACTATATGTACATTGTGTCTCCCTGTATTTTACTGTGTCAATTAGACCAAATAAAATGTTGTATTTTAACCTACATCCATTTACCCAGTGACATTTGCCCTCAGGGTACTGATCGTTGATTGTTTGGGGTATTACTTACAGCATCTACATCCTATTCACTAATTACTCACCCAGTTTGGCGTTCCACTATTTAATTCCCCTTATCAGGATATATCAGCGAGTGCACAATATTGGGGGCTTCTCTATAGCCTATCCTCCATATTTGGAGGGCTTCTCTGGTTTAAAACTCTGCTTTACGGGGGGCGTGTCTATGACGTCATCCAGGACAGTCGGGTAGAGGAAGAGCTCCTGAGACCCTCCTGAATAAACCTACTTTTTAAGGAGTTTCAACCCGACCAAAAACCTATAAAAAGCCCCTAAAAGGTTCCTAAACACGGCAGGATGGCTAATAAAGGGAAAAATCCCCCGACTCACGGAGGAGCCAACTTCTTCACCCCTGCAAAGCGGCCTGCAGAAGTGAGTGGAAAGAGGCAAGATGGCCCCCAGACTCCAGGCCCACGAGGCACACAAGGCCCCACGGAATCAGCACACCCCGCCGAGTCCCCCCCACCCGCTGAGGAGGAATCACGAAGGCATACTTGGAGGAACTACATGCCAAACTACAGCGCTCACTCCAAACCAACATCAAGGAGGCGGTGGCCGAAATCCGGCAGGATATCAATGGCCTCCAGGAGCGTACCACCACGCTAGAAGCCAGACTCGACGAGGCCCTACATCATCAGTCAGAGGCTGACGACGAAATCATCCGCTTGGGCCACGAAATCAACACCCTACGGGATGGCCTGGAAGACCAGGAAAACAGGGATCGCCGCCAGAACCTGCGCGTCCGCGGCATCCCTGAGGCAATTCTGCCTGCGCACCTGAGGGCCTACCTGGTGGATTTTTTCCTTCTCCTTTGCCCGGACCTTGAGCCAAGAGACCTGGAGATTGACAGAGCGCATAGAGCTCTGGGGCCACGCTCCGAGGACCCTAATCGCCGGCGGGACGCGATCGTGCGACTGCACAGCTACTCAACCAAAGACAAGCTGATCGGCGCTAGTAGGGGGAGAAACACGATCGCGTTCCGAGGCGAACAGCTACAGGTCTACAACGACCTTTCTAAACTAACCATAGATCGACGCAAGGCTCTTCGCCCCCTCACATTGCTCCTGAGAGAAAAAGGGGTAACATACAAATGGGGATTCCCCTTCAAATTGGTGGTCCCCCACAAGGGCAAATACCTAACAATTAGGCACCCCGAGAACATGGCACCTTTCGCTAAAGCCCTGGGCCTCCCAGATGACCCCTTCCAACCTGCCCACTCAGCCGGTGACCGGCCCGAGAGAGAGACGACATGCCTGTGAGGACCTCTGAGAGAATTGCGGGACAGAGGCAAATCCGGGAAAAATGAAGGACTGCACAGAACTACCCACAAATTCCAGCCGGCAGAATACCACCGTTCATCCCACAACAAAAAAAAAAAGAAACAACCCCCAAAATGGCGCTGGGTATATCCTTACCTTCCCTCGTGGCCTTCCCTTCGACCCAGGGCTCACCGGGGATCTTGCAGCCAGCCCCTGAGACCTCAATGAGGACAATCCAGCTACAGGACGACGAGGAGCTGAATCCGGAGCCCCGCTGAGGAGCATGATCCCCGCCTGCCTGCACACCGACATCAACTCCGCAGTCTCCCAAGATGGCGGCCGGAGCGTCCATACCCCTCCTCGTGGTCCTTCTCCGATCCGCGGTCGCTCTGTTGGTCGCTCACCAAAATGGCGCCCGAGGAGGCCTCACACCAGCGAGTCGAGCCCCGCCGAGGTCGGAGGGGCGCCGACTGACGTCATCGCGCTGCGCGATGGGTTCCCGCCGGCGACGGCTGCGCTGCCTGAGCATAGCGGTGGCTGTGCCGTCGGGGCGTGATGACGCCACCCGGCGCAGACCGCTGGACCTCCCCGGCGGCATCCTCCGGAGGATCCCCTTATCACCCCCTTCTCTCTCCCGGCCGGGGTTTCGTCAACGCTCCCCCCCCCCTCGACCGGGGGGGCGGGGGCCAAGGTGTAAAGCCCTATTCAGGACACCCGATCCCCCTTCCCCCCCCCACCGCGAGAATCCAGGAACCGCGATCCAGAAACACAACGGACATACGCTGACAGCCAGGGTTTGTACCAGTTTGTACCAGTGCCCCGCACATGCCCCGTCCACCTCCCCCCATATGTCTCTATGTCAGCAATGTCCCGCCTCCCCACAATAGCATGCCCAGCAAGAGGTCCCCCCAAACCCCTGCTCACCTGCTCCCCCCCACCCCGAACCCCTGAGGACAAACCCTCCCAGCTGCCCCTTCAACCCCCCCCCCACCCCATCCACTCCAAGAGAGGGGCCACGTATTCCAGCCACAACCCAGCTACATCTACTGGAGAATAAAGTCACGTATACAACATTCTACTGACAGGACACAAAAGTCTGCACTAACTTAGTATTACCGTAGTATCTGGTGCCTGCATACTTGAATGTTCCATCTGCACAATGCTTTGGGTTCCACGACACAAGGCCCCACGGAATCAGCACACCCCGCCGAGTCCCCCCCACCCGCTGAGGAGGAATCACGAAGGCATACTTGGAGGAACTACATGCCAAACTACAGCGCTCACTCCAAACCAACATCAAGGAGGCGGTGGCCGAAATCCGGCAGGATATCAATGGCCTCCAGGAGCGTACCACCACGCTAGAAGCCAGACTCGACGAGGCCCTACATCATCAGTCAGAGGCTGACGACGAAATCATCCGCTTGGGCCACGAAATCAACACCCTACGGGATGGCCTGGAAGACCAGGAAAACAGGGATCGCCGCCAGAACCTGCGCGTCCGCGGCATCCCTGAGGCAATTCTGCCTGCGCACCTGAGGGCCTACCTGGTGGATTTTTTCCTTCTCCTTTGCCCGGACCTTGAGCCAAGAGACCTGGAGATTGACAGAGCGCATAGAGCTCTGGGGCCACGCTCCGAGGACCCTAATCGCCGGCGGGACGCGATCGTGCGACTGCACAGCTACTCAACCAAAGACAAGCTGATCGGCGCTAGTAGGGGGAGAAACACGATCGCGTTCCGAGGCGAACAGCTACAGGTCTACAACGACCTTTCTAAACTAACCATAGATCGACGCAAGGCTCTTCGCCCCCTCACATTGCTCCTGAGAGAAAAAGGGGTAACATACAAATGGGGATTCCCCTTCAAATTGGTGGTCCCCCACAAGGGCAAATACCTAACAATTAGGCACCCCGAGAACATGGCACCTTTCGCTAAAGCCCTGGGCCTCCCAGATGACCCCTTCCAACCTGCCCACTCAGCCGGTGACCGGCCCCGAGAGAGAGACGACATGCCTGTGAGGACCTCTGAGAGAATTGCGGGACAGAGGCAAATCCGGGAAAAATGAAGGACTGCACAGAACTACCCACAAATTCCAGCCGGCAGAATACCACCGTTCATCCCACAACAAAAAAAAAAAGAAACAACCCCCAAAATGGCGCTGGGTATATCCTTACCTTCCCTCGTGGCCTTCCCTTCGACCCAGGGCTCACCGGGGATCTTGCAGCCAGCCCCTGAGACCTCAATGAGGACAATCCAGCTACAGGACGACGAGGAGCTGAATCCGGAGCCCCGCTGAGGAGCATGATCCCCGCCTGCCTGCACACCGACATCAACTCCGCAGTCTCCCAAGATGGCGGCCGGAGCGTCCATACCCCTCCTCGTGGTCCTTCTCCGATCCGCGGTCGCTCTGTTGGTCGCTCACCAAAATGGCGCCCGAGGAGGCCTCACACCAGCGAGTCGAGCCCCGCCGAGGTCGGAGGGGCGCCGACTGACGTCATCGCGCTGCGCGATGGGTTCCCGCCGGCGACGGCTGCGCTGCCTGAGCATAGCGGTGGCTGTGCCGTCGGGGCGTGATGACGCCACCCGGCGCAGACCGCTGGACCTCCCCGGCGGCATCCTCCGGAGGATCCCCTTATCACCCCCTTCTCTCTCCCGGCCGGGGTTTCGTCAACGCTCCCCCCCCCCTCGACCGGGGGGGCGGGGCCAAGGTGTAAAGCCCTATTCAGGACACCCGATCCCCCTTCCCCCCCCCACCGCGAGAATCCAGGAACCGCGATCCAGAAACACAACGGACATACGCTGACAGCCAGGGTTTGTACCAGTTTGTACCAGTGCCCCGCACATGCCCCGTCCACCTCCCCCCATATGTCTCTATGTCAGCAATGTCCCGCCTCCCCACAATAGCATGCCCAGCAAGAGGTCCCCCCAAACCCCTGCTCACCTGCTCCCCCCCACCCCGAACCCCTGAGGACAAACCCTCCCAGCTGCCCCTTCAACCCCCCCCCCACCCCATCCACTCCAAGAGAGGGGCCACGTATTCCAGCCACAACCCAGCTACATCTACTGGAGAATAAAGTCACGTATACAACATTCTACTGACAGGACACAAAAGTCTGCACTAACTTAGTATTACCGTAGTATCTGGTGCCTGCATACTTGAATGTTCCATCTGCACAATGCTTTGGGTTCCACGACACAAGGCCCCACGGAATCAGCACACCCCGCCGAGTCCCCCCCACCCGCTGAGGAGGAATCACGAAGGCATACTTGGAGGAACTACATGCCAAACTACAGCGCTCACTCCAAACCAACATCAAGGAGGCGGTGGCCGAAATCCGGCAGGATATCAATGGCCTCCAGGAGCGTACCACCACGCTAGAAGCCAGACTCGACGAGGCCCTACATCATCAGTCAGAGGCTGACGACGAAATCATCCGCTTGGGCCACGAAATCAACACCCTACGGGATGGCCTGGAAGACCAGGAAAACAGGGATCGCCGCCAGAACCTGCGCGTCCGCGGCATCCCTGAGGCAATTCTGCCTGCGCACCTGAGGGCCTACCTGGTGGATTTTTTCCTTCTCCTTTGCCCGGACCTTGAGCCAAGAGACCTGGAGATTGACAGAGCGCATAGAGCTCTGGGGCCACGCTCCGAGGACCCTAATCGCCGGCGGGACGCGATCGTGCGACTGCACAGCTACTCAACCAAAGACAAGCTGATCGGCGCTAGTAGGGGGAGAAACACGATCGCGTTCCGAGGCGAACAGCTACAGGTCTACAACGACCTTTCTAAACTAACCATAGATCGACGCAAGGCTCTTCGCCCCCTCACATTGCTCCTGAGAGAAAAAGGGGTAACATACAAATGGGGATTCCCCTTCAAATTGGTGGTCCCCCACAAGGGCAAATACCTAACAATTAGGCACCCCGAGAACATGGCACCTTTCGCTAAAGCCCTGGGCCTCCCAGATGACCCCTTCCAACCTGCCCACTCAGCCGGTGACCGGCCCCGAGAGAGAGACGACATGCCTGTGAGGACCTCTGAGAGAATTGCGGGACAGAGGCAAATCCGGGAAAAATGAAGGACTGCACAGAACTACCCACAAATTCCAGCCGGCAGAATACCACCGTTCATCCCACAACAAAAAAAAAAAGAAACAACCCCCAAAATGGCGCTGGGTATATCCTTACCTTCCCTCGTGGCCTTCCCTTCGACCCAGGGCTCACCGGGGATCTTGCAGCCAGCCCCTGAGACCTCAATGAGGACAATCCAGCTACAGGACGACGAGGAGCTGAATCCGGAGCCCCGCTGAGGAGCATGATCCCCGCCTGCCTGCACACCGACATCAACTCCGCAGTCTCCCAAGATGGCGGCCGGAGCGTCCATACCCCTCCTCGTGGTCCTTCTCCGATCCGCGGTCGCTCTGTTGGTCGCTCACCAAAATGGCGCCCGAGGAGGCCTCACACCAGCGAGTCGAGCCCCGCCGAGGTCGGAGGGGCGCCGACTGACGTCATCGCGCTGCGCGATGGGTTCCCGCCGGCGACGGCTGCGCTGCCTGAGCATAGCGGTGGCTGTGCCGTCGGGGCGTGATGACGCCACCCGGCGCAGACCGCTGGACCTCCCCGGCGGCATCCTCCGGAGGATCCCCTTATCACCCCCTTCTCTCTCCCGGCCGGGGTTTCGTCAACGCTCCCCCCCCCCTCGACCGGGGGGGCGGGGCCAAGGTGTAAAGCCCTATTCAGGACACCCGATCCCCCTTCCCCCCCCCACCGCGAGAATCCAGGAACCGCGATCCAGAAACACAACGGACATACGCTGACAGCCAGGGTTTGTACCAGTTTGTACCAGTGCCCCGCACATGCCCCGTCCACCTCCCCCCATATGTCTCTATGTCAGCAATGTCCCGCCTCCCCACAATAGCATGCCCAGCAAGAGGTCCCCCCAAACCCCTGCTCACCTGCTCCCCCCCACCCCGAACCCCTGAGGACAAACCCTCCCAGCTGCCCCTTCAACCCCCCCCCCACCCCATCCACTCCAAGAGAGGGGCCACGTATTCCAGCCACAACCCAGCTACATCTACTGGAGAATAAAGTCACGTATACAACATTCTACTGACAGGACACAAAAGTCTGCACTAACTTAGTATTACCGTAGTATCTGGTGCCTGCATACTTGAATGTTCCATCTGCACAATGCTTTGGGTTCCACGATCAAGCCGGTTCCCCTCGCCCCCCCCCCCCCACCCCCTCTCTCAACCCCCACCTCCGGACCCCCCCCTCTCCCCACCTACTCCCAACCCCTCCCCCTCCCTTCCACCCCCAACCCCCCTGGCCCCCCAACCACCCTCCCCCCCTGCTCCCCGATCCGGGAACAGCACCCCCCCCCTCATTCTAAAGTCCCCTTTCCCACCCCCTCCCCCTTTTCCACCCCCTCCCCCTAACATCCTCTCCTCACCCCCATTTGTCCCACTGCCCCCCCGGCCCTCCCGCCCCCCCCCTTTTTCTTTCCCCTCCAGCTGATCCGTATGCCTCTGCCTATTCGTCATTCATCTAACTGTAATGCAAAAATGTTCTCACTACTTATGACTCATTGCCCAGGGTCACACTCTCCCCCCGCCCCCCCCCCCTCCCTCCCCTTCCCCCCACACCACCCCCCCCCCTACCCCTGCCCCCCCCCCTACCCTCCCCCGACCCCTTGGGACCGAATCACTCACCCCCGCGTCTGTTCGGCCGGACACGCTCACGCGGATTGGCCTGACAGACACGGTACCCAGGTTTACCACACGAGGTCGCACAGCGTCTGTGCTATGGCAAATGTCGGTTGCCTCAACTGCTAAATGTAAATTACGTACAATATTCAATGTTTAAATGTATAAGCCTGTACCCCCCCCTACCCCCTATCCCTTCCTCCCCCCCTAATTATCCCCCCATCTGTCCGACGCTTTGCCCAGGTTTACCACAAAAGGTCACACAACACCGGTACTATGGCAAATGTTTGATGTCTATATTGTTAAATGTAAACTGTGTACACTGCGCAAGGATCAATGTTTAAGCCTGCACCCCCCCCCCTCCCCTTTCCCTCTCAACCCCCCTTCCCCCCCCACCCCCTCCCCCAACCCCCCCCCCTTCCCCAGACCCCCCCTCCCCCCACCGCCCCCCAGTCCGCTTCCCTTCCACCTATGATCAATCTCCCCCCCCACCCCCTCCTCCCCCACCCACGGTTCGTCCTCCTGTAAAATCACAGGTGCCCACCGCCGTTCCAAGGAAGCCTAGGAGTGGACTGCTTCAGCTCAGTAGTGTATGTAACCAATCTGTCAAGCATTGTATACACACAGCCTATCTAATACGAGGTACAATGTTGGTATTGAATGCTATGCTTAGGATATGTCAGAACTGCTCTCCCCCCCTTCTGTCCTTTATCTTCCCCCCCAACCCCCTCCCCCCTCCCGTATCACCCCCCTTTTTTCCTCCCACACCCTCCCCCAACTCCTCCCCTCCACCCCCCACCCTCCTCTCTTCCCCCTCTTCTCACACCAAGGACCACTCCACGGAGGGGACGCACCCGAACCTCACCGCCCCGGGAGGGCCCAAGAGACCTCAGGCTCATTCAACACTTATAGACACCCACCCGAGCGGTCAAGGTACACTATATGAGCGCCTGTACACACAGTACAGAAGCCAGGAACACATTAATCGGACTCCTCCCAGAAGCGGTCCCCTACCCAGCCTAACCCTGAACCCCCCACTCACTCACCTCCCCCCCACCGCCCACCCCTAGAACTGAGCAGCCCAGCGCCTGCCCACTCCCCACATTGCCCATACAGGAGAGAAATCCAATCTTCTAGGACTCCCACGGTCTGCATGTTTTGGCTGTAACTCCCAATAGCTAAGGGTCTCTACTCGGCCCACCCTTACTGGAGACAGTCGTCGGACCCGCCCCCCTAGGGTCTTAAACCACCCCAACCGGTCTTTAAACCAGATCGGTTTCAAACTTTACAGACCCCAATAGGGTCTACCTTCCCTCTTTTCTACATCCGCTGATCCTATCCCAGCGGTTCCCCTCCCACCCTACCCCCCGTCCCACTTGGCTGTCCAGCTACCATCTTAACTTAAAGTTTACAATTAGTCTGTGTCCATGCCAAGCAGAATGTCACGCCAACAAGCTCTAAAGTTTACTTCCCTAAATGTCAAGGGCCTCCACAACACCAGAAAAAGACGCCTGGCCCTACAGGAACTTAAGAGGTTGGGAGGCGATGTTGTTTTCCTCCAGGAGACACACTTCACATCTCGGGAGCCGCCTAAAACATTCCAGCATGTGTATCCGATGAGCTACTTTGCCTCATATAGTAGTAAACGCAGAGGGGTCGCCATTCTGATTCGTCAGGGCACCCCATTTAATCTTGCTAAAATCCAGGCAGATCCAGAGGGAAGATTTATTGTGGTCTACGGTTCGCTCTCAGGCTCGGCAATCGCCCTTATTAACCTATATGCCCCAAACGAGAACCAGACAGATTTCTTAAAAACAGTTCTGGCAGAAATTGACCCCCAATACCTATCATCGCTACTTATTGCAGGCGATCTAAATATGTCTCTCAACCCTAAAGAAGATAAATCGAGCCTCCCAGGGCGACAACACTCCACCCAGTCACAAAGACTGGGGAAAAAATTCAAGGACATAATGGGGGACTTCTCACTCTTAGACATTTGGAGAACACAACACCAGGGGCAAAGGGATTATACCTTTTACTCGGCCCCTCACCAGACATATTCCCGTATAGACTACTTTCTTGCGACCAAGAACATCCTAGAAGCCGCCCTAGATACTGACATCGGCCCAATCACGTGGTCAGATCATGCTCCCATCACCCTGACCCTATCCATTCCATTCGTGAAAACAACATCGTATTCCTGGAGACTGAACGACTCCCTACTGAATCACTCGGAGACAGTACGGGAGATCAAAAAATCCCTTAAGGAATATTTCCGGACAAATATAGGTACTGTTACCTCTCCAGCGAGCCTGTGGGAAGCCCATAAGGCGACAATTAGAGGGCATTTCATCTCGATTGCCTCCCATAGGAAAAAAACTAAACTTAAACAAACCAAAGAGCTAACAGACAAAATAATAAGTTTAGAACAACAGCATAAAAATAACCCTTCCCGGAAAATCTATAAACAGTTGACTTCTACCAGAAGCGACTTAAGAATAGTTCAAATGGACAGTGTCGAAAAAGCTCTTAAATGGACGGGTCAGAGGTATTACGATAAAGGGAACAAGGCCGATAGACTTCTTGCTAGCAAGTTACGAGGCATACACAAAAGATCGCAAATAACGGCGATCCGGAATAGTGCTGGTGAGCTCCAATACAATGAAAAAAAAATTGCAGAGGAATTCACTAAATTTTACTCTAAATTATATAACCTAAGGGCTCACTCTGCTAGCCCAGACCCGAAGGCGCTATCGGCTACCATTGATTATCTAGCTGACTGCGACCTCCCCTCATTAACAGAGGAGGAACTCCTTCTCCTGAACGCCAAAATAACGGCGGAAGAACTAGAATGGGCCGTTAAGGCCTCCAACATTTCTAAAGCACCGGGCCCTGATGGTTTCACAAATGCCTACTATAAGAAGTTTCTCCCCATTCTGTCCACCCACCTTTTACAATTGTTCAACTCATTCTTAGAAGGATGTCCTATCCCATCTTCAATGTCGTCCGCCAATTTGGCTATAATCCTTAAAGAAGGGAAGGACCCCACACAATGCGGTAGCTATAGACCAATCTCACTGTTGAACAATGATCTAAAACTATACAGTAAAATATTGGCGAACAGACTTAATCCAATTCTCCCGAGACTAGTACATATGGACCAGGTCGGGTTTGTCCTGGGCCGTCAGGCCTCAGACAATACCCGTAAAATCATTAACCTTGTTGACCAGGCCCACCTTACAGACTCACAAGCTATGTTACTAAGCTTAGACGCAGAGAAGGCATTTGACAGAATTGACTGGCTGTTCCTAGACCAAACATTAAAAAAATTCGGATTCAGGGACTCCTTTCTTACGGGTGTCCAGGCGCTCTACCATACGCCATCCGCCTCAGTTAGACTATCGGGTGGAGGAGCGGAACAAATCCACATTCGAAATGGTACCCGACAGGGTTGCCCCCTCTCCCCTCTCCTCTTCGCTCTCACGTTTGAACCACTGGCGGCCAAAATAAGACAAAACCCAAACATCCAGGGTATACCTATGGCCACTGAACAATACAAAATTTCCCTATTCGCTGACGATATTATCCTGACCTTGACCAGACCCCTAACTTCCCTCCCCAACCTTCAGATGGAACTGACGGAGTTTGGAAAGGTATCAGGATATAAAATAAATAGCGACAAATCTGAGGCCCTAAATATTAGTCTTCCCGACCCCATAATCAAACTCCTCAAGCTAAATTTCAGCTACCGATGGTGCCCCTCATACATTAAGTATCTGGGAATTAATGTATCTAGGCACTATCGGGACCTATATAGGGATAACTACCCGAAACTATGGGATCAGATCAAAAGGGATCTAGATCGGTGGGAAGGTTATCAGATCTCATGGATTGGGAGGATGATCTCTACCAAAATGAATATACTCCCAAGAATGTTGTACCTGTTCCAGACGCTCCCAATCCAGGTCCCGGCCGCCAATCTAAAATATATACAGAATAGACTACTCCACTTCATTTGGCAGGGTAAGAGACCCAGGGTAGCCAGATCAGTCCTGATGACCACAAGATCCAGAGGAGGGATGGGGGTGCCTGACCTATATAAATATTACCTAGCCGCTCAGCTCAGGCAGGTAGTAATGTGGAACTCAGACCCGACCCGATGTTGCTGGGTGGGAATGGAAACTCGGTGTGCCAAACTGCCTTCTCTGCAAGCCTGCCTCTGGAGCCTGAACAGAGGAGATGGCCACTTACACAATCTTAAGCTACAGGCCTCACGATTCACGTGGGATACCTGGTCCAGTTGCAAACTTAAATTTAACCTCACATCCACAAACTCACAACTCACCCCCTTTGTTAATAACCCTAAATTCCCTCCAGGATGCGGATCTAAGCTGTTCGCCCACTTTCACACACGGGGTATAGAGGCGATTGCCGACGTACTGAGCCTATGGAAGCTCCTGAGCCACCAAGAACTGAGGAACAAATTTAAAATTACAAAATTGGACACCTTTAAATATCTACAAATCAGAAACTTTGTCAGAACTACGTGCCCTCATCCAGAATACCCCACTCTCACGACGTTTGAACTCTTGTGTGAGGACAAGTCCTACCAGAAGGGACTCATCTCAGATATTTACAATATCCTAATGCGCTCAACGTCCCCTACACAGCACGACTACATGCTGCGATGGTCAGCTGACCTTAACGTCAATATAGAAAGAGAGACTTGGGAGGAAATCTGGCAGGCAGCCTCAGAAACTTCCCTTTGCACCACAATTAAGGAAAACATCTATAAGATCATGTTTGGCTGGTATCTTACCCCAGCCCGATTAAACCAGATCTACCCTCTGGCATCAGACCAATGTTGGAGAGGCTGTGGTAATAGAGGGGACATGGCCCACATCTGGTGGACCTGTCCAGAAATTGTGAAATACTGGGCCAAGGTCCAAATTCTTATAAAAGAGGTCACAGGCCTAGAAATTCCTATTGAACCACTGACCTTCCTGTTGGCAGCACCCATGCCGAATATAGTTCGGCCCACCAGGAAATTAATATCCTTCATTCTCACTGCGGCGAGATGCTGTATTGCGGCCTCCTGGAGGAAAACAGCTACGCCAGCGCTCAATACAATAAAGAAAAGGATTGGGGAAGTAATGACTATGGAAAGGCTCACAGCCAACATCAGACAAAAAACCCCGGCCTTTGAGGATATCTGGAAACCCTGGTTCCACTATACCAGCGCGCCCCGACCAACCCAGGGAGGTGGGAGACTAACTCCCCTCCCATAAGAAAAAAATCAGTACGAACCCCACCAGCCACACCCCATCAGCCCTGTAGGACGACAATACCCTCCCCCCCCCATCTCCCCCCCCCCTCTTCCCCCCACCCCCTCAACCACCCCACCACCCTCCCTCCTTACCTTCTCTCTATGAAGGCTCCCCCCCCTTTTTTCATGGACAACTTAGGTTGCCCTTCTTTCCCCCCCTTTTAAAAAAAAATATATATGTTTTGGAAAATG
Source organism: Ascaphus truei (assembly GCF_040206685.1). NCBI lineage: Eukaryota > Metazoa > Chordata > Amphibia > Anura > Ascaphidae > Ascaphus > Ascaphus truei. Next base: position 318,070,503 of record NC_134485.1, read on the forward strand.
TTAGGCTACACAATTTGTCAGAAATGTTGTATTCTCTAAAAATGCCTAATAAAAACATTGAAAAAAAAAAAAAAAAAAAAAAAACTCTGCTTTACTCTATATTTTTTCCCTAGTGCACTCATCTCTCCCCCCTCGACCACATAGAGTTTGAATGGGTGTCTCTCTGCTTCCATTGGTAAAGTGATATATAGTGCTCATTCCATCTCCAAGTGTGTGTTTATTGTGTTAGCATATAGTTTTCCTTGGTGGGATTACCCTTGTTCTTAGGCAGGGCACATGTCAGGTGGAGGCACTACCAAACTCGTTACCCCAATGTCTCATTCAGCGGATGCTCAGGATCAATCTTAATCACCAACAGGTGAGTGCCAGGTAAATCTTTTCCCACAACCATGGGGAATACCCGGTAAAAGGGTGCTTCATTTTGAAGCACTGTTGAGATTCGTATTGGGGTAGATTTATCAGGAAGTATGTTACTGCCAATGAGCCAAAGGGTACACCAGTGGGCCCTGGAATGTCAGATCCCAACCAGGCAGGATGCAACCATAGGCCAAGTTCCTCAAAAGACACTGGTTGTTGAATTGTGCATTGCCCCGAGCCGATCCCTGGGTTAGCAGGTCTGGGTCAATGGCAGCCAGCTAAACCCTGACAAGGTATGGGGTGTGTGCTAGTCACAGGAAAATGCAATATAAGGAAAGAAGATGGGATCTTGGCTCTGCACCTTACAGGAGCTATGCCTGGAGTATATCCCCTAAAGCAACGGTAAAAAGATTGAAACAAAGTCCACATACATTGAGAGGAGTTTCAGCTATCTCTTTGCTTTGTTTGCATTTCCTTTCCAGTTTAACTAAGCATGGACTAGAAAGAAAAATGAAGATGCAGTGCACCACCACTTGAATAAGAGCGCAGAGATGGTGTACGCCGATAAAAGTTCATTTGTCAAGTACATGGAGGTACAGAAACTGCCTGCGCGTTTCGCAAATATGGGCACTTTATCAAGGCATAGTTTAAAGTTAAAACCAGGGTTCTTAAATAATAGCGACCGCGGAAGAACTGCATGAGGGATTCTAGTCCCGAAATAAACTTACCGAGTCGCATGCGACTGAGAAACAAACGGGATATAAGCTGGTTTATGAAACACTCACCACTGCCGCAGCCGTTGCTTGGTCTCGGCTGCGAGCCTGAGTGCTCAGTCACGGGCCGCCACTACCTTGAGATCGCTCCAAGACGCTGAGAACAAATAGACCCTACACAGGGCAGGTCGGCTTGCACTCACAGATTGCTCTCTTGTTACAAGTATCTATATACTCCATTGATCACATGTATCTTCATATGCTCTAATAGATACAGTAAAACAAAAAGAACGATTCCTGCGCTCCTACCAATTAGGCCAAAATAAAATTGTGATCTCATGAATAAGGGTTATTTTGTTAAACCCTTTGGCCAAAGCGGTATAAGCCTGCAGCCAACGTCAAGGCATAACCAAATTTGCAGGTACCTACACTGATTATATGTAATTAATGTCCCATGGACTAGTGAAAATGTGAGAAAGCCCTGAGATGGCTGCAGGCTTATAACGCTTTATTCCTGAGATCACTATTTTATTTTAGCCTGAATCGGTAGGAGCGCAGGAATCATTCTTTTTGTTTTTCTATATGTAAGGCCTATCTTTTTACCAGTAGCAAACTTCTATAGGGAGGAGCACGGTAATATGTACAGTTTATATTAGGCCAATCCTTTTCCTTGCTGCATACTCCATAAGGGCATTTTCATATATAGTGTCACTGGAACATCATAGGGTAGGTTTATTGGCTCATCTACTTTACATAGCATTTCCTTGGAGGTGTATGTCGCCTCCCTTCAGGAAAGAGCCCCAACCAATTTTTCCAATTAGTACAGGTATATTACACTTCAGTGTCAGTCTGCACATCACCCTCCAAGACTAGGTGAATGTATAAGGCTGGCAGAAAGAAATATTTGTAAGTTTTATTATATTCACACCAGGGAATTTGTGCACCCATAGTTTACCTCTATAGTAAGGTAACTATGATACTGGCTTTAGCCAGCTTTTAATTGCACTACTCACAAAAGCATATGCTTTATTTAACCCCTTCAGGGCTTTCACAAATTTTCACTAGTCCATGGGACAATAATTACATAGAGTTGTGTGAAAAAGAAAGTACACCCTCTTTGAATTCTATGGTTTTACATATCCGGACATAACAATCATCTGTTCCTTAGCAGGTCTAAAAATTAGGTAAATACAACCTCAGATGAACAACAACACATGACATATTACACCGTGTCATGATTTATTTAAAAAAAATAAACCCAAAATGGAGCCAACTTTATATTCTGTGTAGGTATCTGCAAATTTGGTTATGCCATGACGTTGGCTGCAGGCTTATAACGCTTTGACCAAAGGGTTTAACAAAATAACACTTATTCATGATATCACTGTTTTAATTGTAGCCTAATTGGTTGGAGCTCAGGAATCAATCAATTCAGTTTTTCTATATGTGAGGCCTATCTTTTGTACCAGCAGCAAACTACTAATACAGGGTTTCCCAAACGTTTTTTTCCGTGACCCGGTTATTTTTTAACTTCTTTTTCGTGACCCACTAAAAATGTTATCGCCTATAGGGCCTGCACAGACACACACACAGCCACTGATATACACACACACACACACACACATACAGCCGCTGATACACACACACACACAGCCACTGATACACACACACACAGCCACTGATACACACACATACACAGCCACTGATACACACACATACACAGCCACTGATACACACACATACACACACACACACACACACACACACACACACACAGCCACTGACATACACACTGATACACACACCGAGCCGCTGATACACACACACGCAGCCACTGACACACACCCAGCCACTGACACACACGCAGCCACACACACACTGATACACACAGAGACGCTGCTACACACACAGAGACACTGCTACACACACAGAGACAATATACGTGCACACGCAGTGACACACACACACACACACACACACACACACACACACTGATACACACACAGAGACACTGCTACACACACAGAGACACTGCTACACACACAGAGACACTGCTACACACACAGAGACACTGCTACACACACAGAGACACTGCTACACACACAGAGACACTGCTACACACACACACACACACAAACACTGATACACACACAGACACTGATACACACACACTTACACTGATACTGATACACACAGACACTGATTCACACACAGACACACACACACACTGATACAGATACACACACACACACACACTGATACACACACACACTCGCTCTCCCCTATACGCACACAGACACAAACAGTGAATTACAGGCAACGACGGATGTGAGTGACTGGAGGGGGGGCCAGGGACACTTGGGTGGGAGAGGGGGGGGGCAGGGACACTTGGGTGGGAGGGAGGGGGCCAGGGACACTTGGGTGGGAGGGAGGGGGCCAGGGACACTTGGGTGGGTGGGAGGGAGTGGGCCATGGACACTTCGGTGGGTGGGAGGGGGGGGCCATGGACACTTGGGTGGGAGGCAGTGACTGGGTGGGGTGACTTACCTTGCCGCCGGACGCTTTCCCCTGCTGTCCCCGATATCCCCTGCTGCCCGGGACGGGAGGTGGGATTGGGGGCACGGGAGGTGGGCTCGGGAGGGGGTGCCACGGGAGGTGAGCTCGGGAAGCTGGCCGCGGGCGGAAGCGGGCCGCAGTAGGAGCTTGTACTTCCACCCGCCCCCATGTAATGTGCGGGCCGCAGAGGAGCTGGTACTTCCTCCTACGTCCCACGTTGGGAGCGGGGGGGAGGAAGGGAGCGGGCCCTGCTTGCCCTGCGCAAGCGCGCGGGACCGCGGGGGGAATCGCCGCCATTGTTTTTTAACTTGAGCGGGGGGGACGGGAGACACTGCGTGGCCAGCCTCGCCGCGACTCGGCAATTTTGGTGCCGTGGCCCGGTGCCGGGTCGCGACCCACCATTTGGGAAACGCTGTACTAATATATACAGTGTAACCAACATTACATACTTAGCAACACTAACAGCACCACACTAAGATGGCACTGTCACAGGAGACCAGGTTATTTACACCTTTATACCAGGATCATTCATTGAGCAAAACAAGGTAGAGAATTACATTGTAATTTATTCGGCATAAATTCGCTTCCACACAGTGGAACACAAAATATAGACGAAAAGACACACTTACTTGGGTCGAAAACTAAACTTTCCTAGGTGCAGGGCACTCTATTGGGAGAGTTTTACCCTGACCGGGACTTAGCCCGGAATCTCCTGAAACTCCTATCGGCATGAAATTCCAGACGTCACCGCTACGTTCGTTTCTGAGCCTGACCGCGAGTCAGTCTGAATCTCCTGGAATTCCTATCAGCATAAAATCCCAGCCTCAACCGCTACATTCGTTTCTGAGAACTTGGTCCTAAAAGTCGGGACTTAATCTTTGGCGGGCAGGCTTTTCAGGCTTGAAATCGAAGCCGGTTGCTTTGCTATTTAGAACAAAGCAACTTTGAAAAGCCCGCCTGCGCTCTTTCAGCTCTGACTCAAGGGGAACAGACAATCTGATTGGATCATAGCTTCTTATAGCTTTTCCTGCTCTAGCTAAAACATAGAGGCAGAACTCAACAACCAATCAGCGTGTGGGAACTTTCTCATGCAGCCAAGCAGAGCCAAGCCGGTTAGAAAAGCTGGGTTAGCGGGAAATCTTAAATAGCCAAGGGACATGCGCAAGCCTGCAACATCTCCCCCCAGCTATCCCAATGCCACACGCTGGGAAGGCGCCTCTGGGTCTGGCAGAACAAGTGGCATCCCGGAGGTCTACTATTGATCTCCGGACCCAGTACTCTGCCTTTCCCCACTAGCCAGTTCCATTCACACTTCTGGGCATCCTGTGGCTGATTTGAACTCCGATGTCCAGCTGACATACCGGCGCCTTTGGGTATGTACGGGCTGCCTGTTTGGACATGGGTTCCGAATGTTAAAACATATTAAAATACGTGAGTCCCTGGGAACCCCTCCAGCTATGTGGGACTTTAGGTGAGGATCTTGGGGTTGAAAACTAGGAGTCTGGGAGACACTGTATGGCCCCAGTGCAACTCACCCCGTGTACCCGAAAATAGTGCGGGTCAGCCAGGGAGGATGATACTGCACCGACACACTTTATTTGAGCAAATACCCAGTATGTACCTGGCAGATACCTGGAATGCGCCGCTCCTCACCTCTGACAAGCCCCGTTGCGTTTGCCTTCCCAGCCTGGGTTCATGCCTGGCTGACGGGCGGCTGATCTGTTAAATGATAATGATTAGGATTTAATAGGCTGCAATGCTTCGCGTGTCTACCAGATGGCATAAATTCATGTATTGTAATGCAGTATATATATATATACTGTGCAGTATTGCAGCCAGCGGGAATAAAATGCTTCTATCCCTGCTTGGAAAATACCTCAATGCACTCGGGCAGAAAACAGTCACAAACCTCAATACACCCGGGTATACCCGAATTCGTGGGACTAGCCGAGCTCGAATAAAGTGTGTCGCCAGTGTATGTCACCAGTAACTTTGTCCCCAGACCTCTTGCAATCAAAATGACTTGCTTTTCACCCCAAAACCTTACCTAAGACTTGGACTCCATAAGTTTGGAGTCCCTAGGGTCAGGGAACAGGAAAGGGAAAATTGTCTCTTAATTTCTTTCTGCCTTATTTCCCCACACCCTTTTCTATTGACTCAGTTTGGACTCTGAGTCACCCCAACTTTATGTATGGTTGGGCACCCACAAATCATATACTGTTTGTGGGTCACCTTGGCACTAGCTGGGATACCCCCTTAACACAGGAATTCCCTCAGCTAAAGGAATACATAGTGATCCCTTTGCTTCATTCTCCTTTCCGAGTTATGCTGAAGCAGGGCAGCCTAGAGGTGAGTCGCGGTTACGATTTCAAGGGGAGGTATTGCCAGAATAGTGTGCCTACATGTATCCGAGAATCAAGCATGATTCCTGGACACAATTATTGGGGAACCGGTAACTTGGGACCCCAACCTCCTAGGCACATTCTGACAATGGTTCCTCTGCAAACTCCCCCCGCCCACCCCCTGAAACTCATACAGTAGCAATCCCTTCTTGATTGCATGCCCAGAAAGGGAAAATACAAAAAATGCTTTTATTACATTATGCAAGTACGTATATTACAATGCAATAGTACAATGTTACTGCGCCCAAGAGCTAACTTTCTGGGACCCTTATACTCGGGCCAGGGGTAACCAGGTGGGCTTGACTTTTATTATGCAGCCTGGTCACCCCCTCCTGTCACAGGCACGACAATCAAGCTCACCCTCTGAGTTAGCCACTTTTCTTATACAGTGCCAACATACATAGAGCCCATGGGAGAATATGACGCCGTGGGGTCATGTGACGTCGCGTTGCTATGCCGTGACGTCATGACGCCCAGACGTCGGGAACCACGGTAAAGAGGAGGGAGGGGGGGGCGCGCGGAGAGCAAAACAGCCGGCTGGGGCCGCAGGGGGAAAAGATTGTGCTCCCCTGCCTTAAGCACAATCTTAATTATATTATATATATATATATATATATATATATATGTACTTATTTATACCAGTGTGCTTCACTTCAGTACTTTGTTCTGTGTTATCACTACAATGTGCCTCTCTACAGCAGTGACATTTTTCTTTGGTGTTTTATCACCCCATATATTTTAAATGATTTGTCTCAATAAAGAATATATTCTTTTAAACCAACCATGTCCCGCCAATATTGTTTTGGGGTTCTTACTGTATATGTTACAATCATTTAGCTCATCAATTCTAGTTATAATTATACTATTACTGTGTGGGCCACAGAGTGCCTGCCACCTGGGTACTTACTGATACTCTGCCTCCACCTAAAGCAGGGCTCATGAGTTTCCTCTTACGATACTTTCCTCCCCTAGTGCACCTAACACACACTTTTATAATCTAGGCATGCTGGTATCATATCTTGTTATTTTCTATTAAAGAGATCATTCTTTTAATGTCTTACCTCAACTCTAGAAAATTAGAACATTTGACTGACTTCTATTGTTTCTGAAAAGACATCAAGGATCAACAAGCCATCCTTGACTGGTTCACCTACCTTTGCACCTGTTTCACCAATAGGACTTTGGAGACCCTGTGGTACCGGCCTGTAGCACGGAGACAATGTTTCACAGTATGTTTTATGATATGTTCGACATGTTTTCTTTAAAGTGGTAGCTATTGATACCAGGTGGGGAGTGCTCTGTCTCCAGTTCAGTAATTCAGTATTCTTCCTGTTTCCTGCCTTAGCAACCTTCCTTTCCCTACCCCTGGGGCCTTGGCTCATTCCTTACTCCCTGTCACTTGGTGTAGTCCAAGCTGTTTCCCTCTGGGAGTGTATTCAGTTCCTTCCTGTCCTCTGCATACCTTCTCCTCACTGCTCTACCTGTGAGAGAGCTTTGTTTCTTACCTATTCCTTATTTTTATGCATTCCCAAAAGTTTTCCCCATTTTATTTCTGTTTATGTTCTCATGATAAATGCTTCAGAAGTTCAAGAAGACACCATTTTGTATAGAAGGAAATGAGTAAACTGCCCATCTCATCTTATTAAGCCACAGTAACCCTGGACAGAACAGACTGTGTCCTGCAATTGTGCCGGTACATTCATATTGTCTATATGAAAACTTATGTCCAAATATGTTGTTTTCAGCCTACATCTTTTAGCAGGAATTTATTACAGCCTTTTTCACCTATTTGTTTACCTAGCATGAATATCCTTGTAGATACATACCTACTAACTAACTCCAGGTCACTGATAGCGATCCAGTCCTGATTTTGTATTACCATTTACATTGTATAATAGATGAAGCTCTGAAGAAAGACCAACCGGTATCAGTATCCCACTGCTCACCTGGTATTATATGGCAGCTATGTAATTGGAATGGTCACAACAGAAGGAGATGAGCAATGGCCATATATGTATCATAATAAAATATTGGGATGCATCAATTTCTGGAACTTCACCAGGTTTGCAGTGGCTTAAATCTCTCTGGCTAATGATCAGTGTGAAATATACAGTAAAACCAACCTGTAAAACTGCTTCTCTGCCAGAGGAATCATAGTGCTTTGTTAAATCTTGTCAGCTCCTCAGGCAGTGATGGGGTAACAAGCCGAAAGTTGGGAGTGAGAGACTTTCTCTGAACTCACTGACCTCTTCTCTTCCTCCTCTCAACTGAACAATTTAGGAGGATGTCCCAATTTGAATATCTTTGGGGAGTGTCTTTGACTCATAGCCGGATACAGATTGGCCCACACACACCAGAGGGCGTTCCAACCAATATCCACCCCTCAGATTTACATCCTCAGAGTTGCTAGGCCTGCCCTTGAATACTGATACATTATTCAAGGCTTGAATACACACACAGGCCTAAGAAAGGAATTAACCTTTCCACTGCCTGCACTAATAGGACTGACAGAGGAAAGGCCCAGAAAAAGAAGTAACTGCCGGCAGGCTATGTTACACATTGTTATACAAGTTTACAATAAAACCTAATTATATTTAAAGCTTAGTATGCATTTTTACTGTGACTATTTCATTTATCCATGGAATAAATAGTTTGTATGGATACTATTATTTGTATAGTGGCCACCATGTACTGCACATAGTTTTACAGACATTTCATTATTTATTAAATGTTTTACCAGGAAGTAATATATTGAAAGTTACCTCTCATTTTCAAGTATGTCCTGGGCACAGAGTTACTGTATGATGACAATACATGGTTACATTAAATGAACAGGGTTATACATTCAATTCACAGACATTTCCTGAACAGTTAATTTTTGTCTCTAACACAAAAAGCACAAAAACCACACTAATGATAAAAAATACAGTAATACAGTAGCGATCTACAATAAAAAGTCCAATTTGGGAATGCTGCTCACAGAACAGGTTCCTAACCCGTATGACTGAGTGCAACACACAAACAAACGCACAAAGAGCCCCAAAAGGTACATAATAGTCAGTAAAAACTATCTGGTATAACAATACCATTGTCCGTCCAGATTAGGAAAGCACTGCTCCCTCAAAACAGCTGGTAATCTACGATGGTATCCGATATCTGGAGGGCACTCAGGTTCTCTGAGAAAGACGCAGAGATCGTGAAACACCTAGGATTTTTTGGACTACTATGTTTTCCGTAGACGGCACTATTGACACTTTCCCCGGGCACTGACTTCTCCAGTCTGACGCTGCACGCATGGGGGACGCAGTGCACAAGGGCCTCATGGCATCAGATATCAGAGATTAGCAGCTGGTCTGAGGGAGTGGTGCTTTCCTAATCTGTTTGGAAGAATGGCGCGGGTGTCCCCAGAAGGCTTGACTTTTTGGACATTTTATAAGTGCAATTGTATTTGCCTGCATGTTCCAATACATTTTACAGTATCACGCTAGGTTTGACACTTTTTTTTTTCTAATTTTTAAACGGCTCTCATTGAGGAGGTCTTGGTATCCATTTGGAGACGGACAGAGGTAGGTCCTGTTATACACATGTGACTGAGTAGGCAATTGAGAGATTTCTTCCTCTAGCCGAGAGGTGGAGAGGACATTTACAGCGCTGAACCGGACGTGTCTCATGGCGCATCGAGTGCTTCTGTTGAGTGGTGACTTACCAGCATGAGAACAAGCGAGAAGTACTCCTCATTATATAGATGGGTGTCACGCTTCCCGAAGAGCGTGTATGCTAAATTTTATCTACAAATCAGTGAGAGTAATACTTACCTGGCTTGTTTTCACTTTTATTAAATCGTGTTATGCAATGGGCGGTTTGCACTCTTCTTTTCTCTCACTATCTAACGCTAGAGAGGACTGGAACGCCTCCAATTAGAGCTGCATACCATCACACAGGAGAAGAAAAAGGGCCCCTAAGGATTGTTCTACAGTAAAAAAAATAGGAGCAGTTTCTCCTCCTCACATTATCAAGTTTGGATTGGACATAATCAGTCATCTCCATTTTTCAATCTGTATTTGTGCCACTATGTAGGAGCTAATTCACACAACAAACACAAATCAGCATTTATTTTCCAAGCATTTATAATAGTGCACATGTTCTTTACACATAATATATTTTAATACATATCATGTTTATATATTATCACACCAGCTTAATTTTTAGTGCCCTTTTTTTCACCTATATTGTTATAGCAGATTGTTTGTACTGGCTACCATCATTCATTCCTTTCTCTGCGCTCCTTTGTTTGTTTGATGAAGTTAGAGATAATGTATGATTATGGACCTATGCATGTTATAGAAAATGTTACAATTGTGTTAGAAGAGGTAGGACAGACCTGCAATGTTTTGTGTTAGAAGACTTTACCCAACCCAGTAACCGTGCAGCAAACGGCTGACACCCTGTGGCTGCCGCCAAAGGCTATCCGCTTTTGGGGTGATGCAGATATAGGCTGAAGGAGTTCTGAGTAAATAAACACTGCAGGGGGGGGGGGGGAAGGCTGACCAAACACATTGCAGCAAGAAATCCCGGATGTTAACCCTTGGCACATAGGGTACTAGACATAATATATAAATAAGGAGTGCATCAAATGCACACAAGTACTAGGGAAAAAACAAGTGGTGTCAATCGCCTATATTTGTTAACTCACTGAGATCTTCACTGCGTCCCACTAATTACCTATATTAGCATGCATGGCAGCTTACAACAAATTAGTGAAAAAGGAGTCCCTGGCTGCCCGTCGTAAACAGCTTACAAACAAGAAATCATTTCTACCAGAGTTGCTGCTTTTTAAATTTATAATGGTTTCATTAATGTCTGAATTTATCCTCATGCATTAGCGGACAAATGAGGAATATATCAATTTTTTTTGGCAAATATATAACCAGCTCAATTGCTTTCACTGGAGCTTTTCATTGCCTTGTAAATATCTGCAGCTAGAAGACTTTTAAGGACAATATATATCAAGGGACACAAATGTGCCATTTGCTATCAAATTGGCACTTTGACGTATTAATGTTTAGAGATGAAAATGAATGCCCAACTATTATCTTTCAGCCATTTCTAGAGGAGTAACCCAAGCCACACAGAGAGAAATGTATAACATTCTGTCTGCAACTAACAATTTTTTTTAAAATCTTCCCTTAGTGTCAAAAGAGTTGACAACTACTCTAACACTGCACTAAGTGTAAGGTGTTTGATTAACAAGGTTCTTACATTTGTGTTAAGACACAAGAAAACATTTTTTTTGGTCATAAAATATCCCAGGAACTTGAAAATTTAACCCTGTAACAATTTGCATGCTCAGTATAATCTCACCAGATCTTTTCCATGTACACGTTTATGACAATCATGTACTGTAACATCTAGTGTTGAAAGGAGAATGATGGATACAAACTAATACACACACAATTACCAGCACTATAATATTATTTGGGCTATTTACGTGACAGTTGGCACCTTTAATTGGTTGTGGGTAAAAACGGGATCTCTCCATTTCATGCGTATTTCAGACAAATACTGCCGAATCCATAAATAATTTACAGAAATACTGCCAGATCCATGTATAATTCACACTAGTACTGCCAGATCCATTCCTAAAATGCCTGAATACTTCCGGATCCACCCATACTTTGCACAAACACTCGGATCCTACTGGATCCATGCAAAATTCGTACAAACACACCTGGATACTGCCGGACCCATGCATAATTTAATCTTTAAGAATATTTTGCCGTTTGTGTGACAGCTGGCACCTTTAATGGGGTGTGGGTAAAAGTTGGATCTGCTAAATCCATGCATTATTTACCGAAATACTGCTGGATCATGCCAGACCCATGCATAATTCACACAAATTAGCCCCTGCTTCTGCTGGATCCATGCATGGTTCACACAAATACTGCTAGACTCTGCTTGATCAGTTCATAATTTACACAAATACTTCCTGATCCATATATAATTTACACAAATACAGACGGACTTATGCATAATTCTCACACATATATTCAGATCCTACTAGATCAATGCCTAATTCACACAAGCACAAACTGATCCATGAATAATTTAAAAACAAACACATCCCGATCATGCCGGACCGAGGCATAAGGCACAACTACTGCCAGATCAATGCATTATTTATACAAATACTGCTGGATCCATCCATATGTCACACAATTACTGCCAAATCTTGCTGAGTCCATGTGTCCATTTATAGCAAAATTGCCAGATCTATGCACAAATCAAACAAACATACATACATTTATCCTGCCAGATCCATGCATAATTTGCAAACGGACCTGTATTCTGTCAGATCCATCCATAATTCACACAAACACAACCACATCCTGCCGAATGCATAATTTACACAAATGCTGCAGGATCCATGCAGAATTTACCCAAGTACAGCCATATCCGAGTCATAATTCACAGAAACACACCTGGATTCTGTCAGATTCATGTATACTTCTCGCAGAGACTGCAGGATCCATTTGCGTGAATTATGCATGTGTAACCCTCCTTACCCGGCTCTAAAGGAGTTTGCATCAATTTGGCTAGATACATGGTAGTGCTCAGACTCTCATACCTGTTCAGTGGAATGGGAAATTTGGCCATGACCAAAATCAACACCAACACTCCACCGTCAGGTCAACATACCTACGGCTGCCTTGCCGTTATCTGCAGGTCTCCCCAGCCGCAAGGCACATCTCCAAAGCCGCCACTGGTGCTCGTTTGACATTTGTGAGCGTGCCCGTGCGTGTTACCAGCCAGGACACATTTCGTCATTTTCCGTGGGAAATGTAAAAATGTGTCTTGGCTGGGCGCGTGCACGGGCGCGCTTTCAAAGGTTGGGGGAGCGGTGGTGGTGGCTTTGGAGATGGGTCCTGTGGCTGGGGATATCTGTGAATCCACTCACAAATGCTGGCATAGCAGCGGAGTGGGGGGAGAGGGGGGAGGAATCAGCAGATGGGGAGATCCTTCCAGATTTAAAAATTGGCGCACGTGATGATTTGGTCATGGCCATGGCAAAACATCCTAAACCACCTGTTCAGTATGCTGGGTTGGTGCAGGCTGGACATGGATATGCAGATCGAATACGGATGGGCGCCAGGAACTTTTATAGTACAAAAAGACCTTGATTCAACATCCATTTATAAGGCTTGGCATACAAGGACATCCTTCCCACTAGACATGTTAACTGGTGGCAGATCACAAAGTTACTCTATACTTGTACCCCTGGTACTTCTCACTCCTACCTGGGGAGATACTTATGCTTGTTTTCCTTAGTATTGGTTAAATTGGTAATCTCCTGCATATCGTCAATAAAGCCCCATCTCAAGTGGGCCCCCATTGGAAATACATTATGCTTTCTGGGATCCTATTACTGTATACTGCATATCTCATTCATGCATATTGGATCAGGAGTTTACCAAGGACCTTCCGTTAGGCAGATCCAATTATGCTCCGGAGTTACTATTCTGCTAAGCACAAGCTTACTCCTCTTCCAGCATGAGAACAATCTTGGACCATTACTATAGGAGCAAACTATATAGGGCACGCTCCTTAACTTAAAACAATAAACAGGGACATGACACTCTTAAAATATTTATCATCTATATATAAACATGTTTACAGGACTCACAGTGAAGCCCTCAGTCAGAAATCAGAGGAACCTGTTTCTAGAACCATGTTTGGAGCTATATATAGTTATTGTGTGCTGCTACATTGATCCCCCCCCCCCCCCCCCAAACCCACACTCTTCTGAAATCCTATTTGGCAAAATTTGCCTCCCCCTTCTCTAAGCCTATTCTAATTGCTGGCATATACCACCCCCCTACAATCATTGACTGATATCACTCAGTTTCTTAGCTCAGTTTCCTCTCTGAATGGGAAGTGTGAGCTGTTGGTTCTTGTGGATTTCAACCTCAATTGGTTTGACCCTAAAAACATCAAAATGCAGACACAACTCAAGTCACTAAACATAACCGAATAAATACACAATCCACACACACAAACCTCACAACCATTCCTTGCAAGACTGGATTCTATCCTTTAGCCCCAACAGAATCCAATCCTCTGGTATCCTACCTGACATTTTCAGTGACAATGCAATAGTGTACTGTGTAAGGAAAATCAGACCACCCAAATCAAGCCCTAAACTTCTACTGATTAGAAAATGTATCAACTTTAACCCACAACAGTTTCTGGCTGATCTTACCAACTGCCCTTCGTACAGAATCAACTAGATACCTGACCACAATTCTGCACGTGATTATTTCCAGAGTTCTTCAAACTCTGACACCCATGCCAAACCTATAGCCCTCCCCTCCCTCTCTCCCAACAGTGCTCACAATTTTCAATTTGTCCCAGTATCTGAAAGAGGAGATTGCATAAGCGCTCCTCACATTAAAACTAACCAGTCAATGTGGACCTGACACTGTAGAAAACCAAATATGAGCTCAAGAAGATCAAGCAACAATATACAATGATAATTATAGGTACATATATGGCGGGGCACTGATTGGGTTAAACGGAAAGGTAAGTCTCCCACTGCTGATAACATGTATACAGGAGGAAAAGAGGAGAACACATATAGGGGAAAACATAAGTGAAACAAGCCCAGTACTCATAGGAAGAATATGTAGTCCTCACCAGATAACTGTAGCTCGAATTCTAACCCTATGTCTCCGGCTTGCCCGGTGTGGGAGTTGTAACTACTCACGATTAATCACCGTCTAGTTCAGGCCTGCACAACATACAGCCCGCCTGGCCTCTCTGTGCGGCCCGTGATGACTCCGGCCGGGCGCCAGTTAATTAATTAAATAAATAAATAAAAAACTTTAAAAAAAAAAGTTTTAAAAAATGGCGGCGATTCATCCCCCCCCCTCCATCACCACCCCTCCACCCCCTCCACCCCCCTCCTCCACCCCTCCCCGCCCCCGGGTTTTGCGGTGCGCGGGGGCAGCAGCATGAGGAGGATGCGGCAGGTGTGTGTGTGTGTGTGTGTGTGTGTGTGTGTGTGTGTGTGTGTGTGTGTGTGTGTGTGTGTGTGTGTGTGTGTGTGTGTGTGTGTGTGTGTGTGTGTGTGTGAGAAAAACGGGCTGGTGGGGGGTGGGTGTGAAAAACGGGCTGGTGCAGAGGTGGGGGGTGGGCTGGTGCAGAGGTGGGCTGGTGTGGGGGTGGGCTGGTGCAGGGGTGGGCTGGTGCAGAGGTGAGTTGCAGGGGGGGAGAGAGTGTCATATTGAGGGGAGGGGGAGAGTGTGTCATATTGAGAGGAGGGGGAGAGACTGTCATATTGAGGGGAGGGAGAGAGAGTGTCATATTGAGGGGAGGGAGAGAGAGAGAGAGTGTGTCATATTGAGGGGAGGGAGAGAGAGAGTGTCATATTAAGGGGAGGGAGAGAGAGTGTCATATTGAGGGGAGGGGGAGAGTGTCATATTGAGGGGAGAGGGAGAGTGTGTCATATTGAGGGGAGGGGGAGAGTGTCATATTGAGAGTAGGGGGAGAGAGTCATATTGAGAGGAGGGGGAGAGGGTGTGATTTAGGGGAGGGGGTGTCATATTGAGGGGAAGGGGAGAGTGTGTCATATTGAGGGGAGGGGGAGAGTGTGTCATAATGAGGGGAGGGGGAGAGTGTCATATTGAGGGGAGGGGGAGAGTGTCATATTGAGGGGAGGGGGAGAGTGTGTCATATTGAGGGGAGGGGGAGCGTGTCATATTGAGGGGAGGGGGAGAGTGTGTCATATTGAGGGGAGGGGAGCATGTCATATTGAGGGGAGGGGGAGAGTGTGTCATTTAGGGGAGGGGGAGAGTGTCATATTGAGGGGAGGGAGAGAGTGTCATATTGAGGAGAGGGAGAGTGTCATGTTGAGGGGAGGGAGAGAGAGAGTGTCATATTGAGGGGAGGGAGAGAGAAAGTGTCATATTAAGGGGAGGGAGAGAGAGTGTCATATTGAGGGGAGAGGGAGAGTGTCATATTGAGGGGAAGGGGAGAGAGTCATATTGAGAGGAGGGGGAGAGGGTGTGATTTAGGGGAGGGGGAGAGTGTGTCATATTGAGGGGAGGGGGAGAGTGTCATATTGAGGGGAAGGGGAGAGTGTGTCATATTGAGGGGAGGGGGAGAGTGTCATATTGAGGGAAGGGAGAGAGTGTCATATTGAGGGGAGAGTGTGTCATATTGAGGGGAGGGGGAGAGTGTCATATTGAGGGGAGGGGGAGAGTGTCATATTGAGGGGAGGGGGAGAGGGTCATATTGAGGGGAGGGGGAGAGGGTCATATTGAGGGGAGAGTGTCATATTGAGGGGAGGGGGAGAGTGTGTCATTGAGGGGAGGGGGAGAGTGTGTCATATTGAGGGGATTGGGAGAGAGTGTTATATTGAGGGGAGGGGGAAAGAGTGTCATATTGAGAGGAGGGGGAGAGTGTCCTATTGAGGGGAGGGGGAGAGCGTGTCATTTAGGGGAGGGGGAGTGTCATATTGAGGGGAGGGAGAGAGTGTTATATTGAGGGGAGAGAGAGTGTCATATTGAGGGGAGGGAGAGAGTGTCATATTGAGGGGAGAGAGTGTCATATTGAGGGGAGGGAGAGAGTGTCATATTGAGGGGAGGGGGAGAGAGTGTCATATTGAGGGAGGGGGAGTGTCATATTGAGGGGAGGGGGAGAGGTGTCATATTGAGGGGAGGGGGAGTGTCATATTGAGGGGAGGGGGAGTGTCATATTGAGGGGAGGGGGAGAGAGTGTCATATTGAGGCGAGGAGGAGCGTGTCATATTGAGGGGAGGGAGAGTGTGTCATATTGAGGGGAGGGGGAGAGTGTCATATTGAGGGGAGGGGGAGAGTCATATTGAGAGGAGGGGGAGAGGGTGTGATTTATGGGAGGGGGAGAGAGTGTTATATTGAGGGAAGAGAGACATGGGTTGGATGCTGACTTGTGGGGGGGGATGCTGACATGGGATGGGCTGGGGGGATGTGGAGGGGGTATTGTGTGTTTGATGTGGAGGGGGGTATTTGTGTGGGTGAGGGGGAGAGATGGGGGTATGAGAGATAGATGGGGAGTATCGTAAAGGTTGATAGTGTGGGGTTCTGGGGGAGATATGAGGATGAGGATGATGATGATGAGAGGTGCTGGAGGAGATGATGATGATGATGATGATGATGATGATGATGATGATGATGATGATGATGATGATGATGATGATGATGATGATGATGAAACCCGTGCGGACCAAATTTTTTTTCCTTGGAGCAGTTCGGCCCTTCTCACTTTACGAGTTGGGCAGGCCTGGTGTAGTTCCTCCGGCTGATTCAGCATTTGCATAGATCAGATGGTGTGAAATCCTCCATAACCCCCGACTGAGTCTCAATCACAGGACATCAAGAGAAAAGGCAGGGGGATCGATAAAACTGCGGCTCCTTTGAAAAAAGTCAGAACTCACCAGCAATGGAAAAATAAAAAAAATGTGCTCACTACATATAAAAATGATACAAAAAATACATGGACAGGACAAAAAAAACTTCTCCTCCTACCTGGTTCACGCCCACTATGGTGCTTTCTCAACTGGGCAGGAGAATGCAACTGGGGCAGGAGAATGGTACTTAAACCTCCCACACACAATCAAAAAAACATCTGATATCAATTAATTCGTTTAATTCAATTAAATTGCATACCTCTTTATAAAAATTCTTCTTTTTACATTCATTTTAAACTTTTCAATTGAATGGCTTCTGTCACCCCCCACTCATTGATGTATTGATTTGTTCATTCATTGTCTCATTATGATATTCTCGATGCAACAACATATATGTTTAATTGAATTTACTGCGTAATTACCTATTCTACATTACTCTTCTGTCTGGTGTATGAACCAACGTGCACAACGGGGGCTATGTATATAATAGTATTTTTACTTGAACTGATTAATTAGTTGATGTTAATATGTATATCCATTGCAAGCAGTTTATCACCTTGAGTCAGACATGCCCAGTGGGCTTCTTGCTTGTTACACAGACATGAACAAGAAAAAAAAATGAAAGGCGCTAAATTGATTAAATCTACAATGATATAGATGGGACCTGACCACAATTGACTAGAATAATTTCTGCTGCTAAGGTGAATGATAGGGAGTTCTCAATTCCCTTAGACAATAATGGAAATAGAAAAAAACATTCACCCTAGCGCATGAAATACCACATATAGTACTGAGCATGTGCAATAGATGTTACACTTATAGCCCTAAGTGGCAAGGGGATTTATATATTGCTATATTTGAAACAATGTCCGCTCTTCTCTATTTGGAGAGATAAAATGTTAAGATATACTTTGAATGGGTTAACTCTTTATGAGCGGATATAGGTCAATATAGCAGGACAGTTGATAAATCCAATGCAGGATGTTGTTTTGTTGTTATTAGTTATGTAAAAGTTTTTCAGTTGATACCTTATGTGAGTATATATGCCCCAAGAATGTTTAGAACAGTCTTACCCTCTGGTGTGGTTTTTTGGATCTCTCCCATCCACGATCCCCTCACCTACTTGGTGCTGTACTGTGGCTTAAATGTACTCACCGATTCTTCAACTGCAGATGCTTGATCTGATCCTCCTATTAGGTTAGCTGCTACAATGTAGATATTGATTTTTGCAGCTACCAGCAGTTGATGAATCAGTGAGTACATTTAACCCACAGTACAGGTACAGTAGGTCCCAACATGTCTATCTCAGGGTTTGACTCCAACCCCTTGGATGTCACCTGTGGTGTCCTGCAAGGTTCTGTTCTGGGCCCCCTACTCTTTTCAGTCTTTATTAATGATCTACCTACAGCTTATAAGGGAGCCTCAATACACATGTATGCGGATGAAACAATCTTATATGCACACAGCCCTAGCCTCTCTGACCTTGGTCGCGTACTTCAATTCTATCTCCCTATGGTGAAATCACTGGTCACAAGACGAAGTCATGCTACATCACATGATAGGGAGGGGCAATACCAGTGATCCCACCCGGTTAACACATTAATGTTGTTAACCCCCTACATTTAATAGTAGTCCCCAGAGGGGGGGGGGGGGAGGGGGGGGGGCGGCGCTTCACATCATAATTGACACAAACACACAGATTTTGCTAGATACATGCATACTTCTGACAGAAAGATGGTTTTCCTGTCTTTTCAGTAATCTGATGTATTACTGAGGGCAGAGTCCTAATACGAGCACTTTGGGGAAAAACTTTTTCCCATTACCTTGAGGTAGTGATGCTCATTTCAATTCCCCGTATACTGAATGAATACTATTTATGTTTCTCTATCAGCCTGCATGTAACCATACTGAGTGAACTGTACCAGATTAATTTTTTTATATCTTATGGGAGTTTTTTTTTTCTTTTTTGCAAGAGTTGAGTTTCCATGTTAATCCAGGTGTATTGATTACATCTCCAATTATTTTGTCTGTTAGTACATTCCAGAAATGAATTAGAGTCTGCATCTCCTCTACACTGTTTGGACCCCAAAAAGGTTGTGCCATTTGTATCTTTCTGCATAATACTCAGAGTAAGCACGACGTGCCATCTACAGCTTTTGGTTACTCTGCGTAATGTAGAGGCCTACACAGGCCAAGCTTGCACCACCTCCAAGACTATTATTGATTGATTCAAGGATAGTGCACAGGTACCACATTCTTCTATATTGGTACCCGGTTTCTTTTGCAATACAAAGTGGTAATTTACATTAATAGGAAGGCGGTACGAGAAACAGAACTATAAACATTTCATTAAAGCGGCAATCCATGCAGTTTATTATTTTTTTTTAATACAGGATTGAAGCAGGGGGACTCTGGAGCTAAACACCATATTAATTTCAGCACCGTGGATCCCCCTGCATGCGGAGAAACTTTCCTCCGTAGGTACTGCCGGTAGCCACTCCACGGGGGTTCACAGTATGGCAGATTTTCAATGCTCTGGTGGCCTGCAGCCAATAGGAAGCTCTGACGTCATCCGGTGCAGCTTCCTATTGGCCCATGTGACGCAGGAGCTTTAAACTGCAAAGATACCGGCATTCCCTTCGGAGGTATCTCTGGAAGTAAGTTATCCCCGGAGCTGAAATTAAACGGCTTCAGGCCCGAGGACCCCCTGCTTCAATCCTATATTTAAAAAAATGAAGGAAGAAAAAAACTGAAACAAACAGCATGGATTGCATCTTTCAATCCCAGAGCTGTCCATTTTCTTGGTGTGGCCAAACAGCTACGATGGTCCTTTAAAGGCACAGTTCCTCCTACTCATTTATATGACTTCCTATTGTATGGCCATTTATATCCCCTTTAAAAAAAAAAACGTGGACATAATACCGATAACTTCATTAGTATCTCTGGAATCAGGGGGTCTCCAGTCGGACGTTTTACCGAGTTTGTTGTTGTTTTGTGCAAACTACGTACAGTATGATATCAATCTATATTTTTCAACTGATTATTGTCCCTGCAGGGTCAGCATGTACTTGCATAAATGAGACTTAATCAGGTTCCAGCGATGTATGAATGCTTTTTTCCCATGCAGTAGGGATATGTCATCTGTACTATGTATAATTGGATCTATATTATATTATATTCATTAACCCAGTGCTATTTATTTTCTTTACATTGATAATTATGTATACATTTTGCACATTCCCTCAGGTTACTAAATTGTGTTAATCAAAAAAAAAACACAGCTTTGCACCTGCAATACATGAATCATTTACCAGTATGTGTTTGGATTCTGGTAGATTGTTCTGTTTTAGTGTACCTTATTAACATTTAATAGCACTATAAATCTAAACTTTGTATTCAGCAAATTCAGCTACTGCAATTGTATGGCAGTAATATATCAGTAACTGTGCTTATATACAAGTCATTTTATGATTGTCACGTTGCACAATGACTTACATTTGAAGATTTTATTAAAATACCACTAAAAACACATGAATCCAGCAAGAACCGGCTTTTACGTTCTCCCGTTGGCTCCTTCTCTCCCATTATCAAATGAGTGGAATTTGTGCTGCTGGTCCCTCAGTAAGCAGAGAAGTGAAATGTCACAATAGCATTTCCTTCTGTCTGAAAATAATTCCATTACAAGGTGGTAGGTATTGCTTTTCATACTATGCTGGCAGTTTTGTTTACACACTGCTGCATATGATAAGACAAATACAGGCAAAATTAATTTGGCTTCACAATTTAAGTTGGGCTGCTAGACACACGGGTTGTATACCTGTACGTGCTTTGAACAGTGCTGCCAGGATGTGATCATCACACCTTCATAAGCAAAACATGCAATTAGTGTTCCTTATTGCAGTCTATCAAATGAAACTTAACAAATCTTCAAAAACCCTACATTTAATAAAGATGGTACAAACTAATGTTGATGAGTAGTCAATTCCTTCATTGACATTTATTTAAACTGAAGCCATTTTGCCAGAACTTTTGGAATACTTAATGTTGTTTGCAAAGAAGCAGCAGTACAGAATTTTGTTCCTAATTATATACAAAGCAAGGTTTTTGAATTTCTAATAACCATTAAATAAAAACACATGGTATGCTTGTCGTCTGCAGTCACAATATATAAAAATATCATACCAAGCATTAATGTATCTCACCCACGTATTAACTTATGCTGCAATGCGTTGTGAATCCAGCTGTGAGACTCGTCACACTGCCTCACTCCATGATGATCATCACTGTGCTCAGTGACCTTATACTCTTCCCCTTACCTTCGATGAGGATTACAATAGAGTGCTCACAACCTGCAGTAAAATGCAGATTTCATGCCTAAACATTGGTACAGGAATAAAGCACTGCAGGAATCGGCACCTGTCCTGGTATAAGTCTGGGCCTCTGATGTACAAGGATGTTTTTATTTCTTTGAACAGTCAGGATTCAGGCACTGCCTTTTATATACAGGCATATCCCGGTTTAAGGACACTCACAGTACACATTTTCAATCGCCACATAACCCGTGTCCATACGCTCGCTTCGCGAGTACGGACAATTATTCTGCCCTACAGACCGCCGAAGTAGTGATGCGCGGATTCCCCTTGCCCAAAAGGCAACTCGCACATGCGCCCTTCGGCACGTTCTGAACAGCAATACGGCACCCTACCTGTACCAAAGCATCGATAAGAGGGGAAAAGGTAGTGCTTCACTTTAAGTACATTTTTGCTTTACATACATGCTCTGGACCCATTGCGTACGTTAATGCGGGGTATGCCTGTATAGAAGAACTGGAAAGGGAAGGTTACAAAATAAAACGATGGGAACAAAATGAGAGGTTCCAGTCAGCAGAGGTAAATGAGAATTTTATCAGGTAGTGTTAGGACCTGCAAATTGGTCATACCGTGATGTTGGCTGCAGGCATATAACGCTATGGCCAAACGGTTTAACTAAATGACCCTTACTCATGAGATTAGCCCTAAAGTATTGTACTATATATTTTGTCACTTTGGATGTAGCACTTGGCATTTCTATCTTTTGTTGTATACATTTGGCCACGCTCAGTAGCACTCCTTTTTGACACAAATATATATGCTGTAGTGGGTTTTTGGGGGTTTGTGTTTTTATTAAATCGGAATCTTATACAACCTAACTGTCCCTGCAGCTGATATTGCTCAACCAGAGAGAAAATGCAAAGTCTAGAAAGGACCTATAGCGCAAGGACGACAAAATAACACAAAATAGTGTAATCTGTATTGACATGGGTAGTCTCCACTTCAATTAATAAACTCGGAGGAGGGTAGTTGGTTCAAGCATATAACTGGAAATCCAACAAGTCACATGGATTGGCTGCTGGGCCCCTCTCCTTGGTTGGTAGTGAACACTCAATATGGAAAGGGAAATAGCAAAGGACAGTCGTAGTATAATTCTGTTTATTAAAAACATCTGTTAACAAGCGATGCAGTGCACCAACAAATTTGTAGATTAAAAAAAGATTAGAGTACACCTGACTGGCAACAGCGACTTGGTACTATCTCCAGTACTCTGGATCCCGAACACCTCCACGCCCTCTGTTGTAGGATCTCATCTCGCGAGAGATGTGGGTTGGATCAGATGCACTCGCGATCTCTGGGCGTGGCAGTCTGCTGCATTCGGTGTCACTATGAATCCCAAACCCCGGCATCGGGATCCGGAGTATCAGTTGTGACGGTAGAGGTAGCTGGTATCACCCAGTAAAAGACCAGCTGGTTACCACTAAAACCGTGCAACCTGGCTGCCCCAGTAATATTTAATACAGCCAAATGTCTTTACTATCTGGGGAGGAACAGGGAATGTGCAAATGTAAACCTTGTCTGTAGCCTGTATTCTTTATTCCCTGTGATAGTCCTTCCCCCCAGTTTAGAAAAGCCAGCATTGGCTTATGATGTGATTTGTGGTCTGTGTGTAACTTACTATAATGTGCTTTGTGTGTCAGCCCTGCAAGAAAGTAAATTAGATATTCCACAGTTACTGTCATTTCTATGGAGAAAGACTCCACAATCTACTTACAGTAGTTTAAGCTTTCCATAGAAATTATAGCTATCCAACCCTGGTTTTAATCCTAAGTGTCAAGACTCCTGGGGAGGGGTGAAAGGCTGCCGATAAGATTTGGGAGTGAGAGCATTGTACTGCCCAGACTGAGGCTCTACCAGTAGGGGGTTTTGAGTGCCTTAGCACGCCCCTCCTCTTGGCATTGTTGGCACCAACTCAATCCATGCTCTGATTGGCCAGGATCCCCTGTCCAATGTAAATGATATCACAGAGGGCTATATAAGAGGAACTGCTAATCAGAGCACTAATCTACCTGAGAAACATTCTGGGCAGGAGTTTGGATCTGGACTGTGACCAGCTAGATACATGTGAGAGCGGCTGCTGTGTGTTCAGGATATCAGAGTGCTGAAGCAGATACGGTAAACATATTTAAAGCGAGTCCCTGCACATAGTCGAGTCTAGAGGCCTCCCCCAAGCCCCCAGTTGGTGAGTGGATGTCATAACTGTATTTTGTGTATTTGCTGGTTTACCCAGAATAAACCCCATTTATTCAATTACTTTGTCCTCTGCTTGGTGATCGTGATCCCAGAAGGTTTTCGGTGTTAAAAGAACAAGTCTCCTGTGACACCGGTGAATGCCAAGGAGAGAGTACCAAGTCACTGTTGCCAGTCAGGTGTACTCTAATCCGTGCTTATGTACAATATTTTGTGTGTGTGAATACACTGCAGTGCATGTTAGTATAATTCTATTTAAAAAAAAATAAAAAAATGTATGTCTGCCCTTTGTTTACTACCAATCAAGGAGAGGCGCCAAGCAGCCAATCCATGTGTCCTGTTGGCTTTCCAGTTATACATTTAAACCAAATACCCTCCTGAGATAATTCATTGAAGTGGGGACTACCGCCGTCAATACCAATTACACAATGTTGTGTTTTTTTGGTTCCTTCTGCGCTATAGGTCATCCTTCTGTCTGGACTTCTTTAGCTCAGGCTGTGCTGAAAAAGCTGTGTAATACGGTAGGCATGTGCTCATAGCGATCCATGTTAAAATGGATAAGAACCACGAGTGACAGTGCTCATTTGCATGTCATTACCCATAATCCATGGCTGCAGTGGAAGAATTGTGTGCTAAGAGATAATGGGGAAAGGCAGGTTTGCGAACCTGTAAGGCATGTAAATGTGCTCACAAGTGGTATTTTTATTTGCTAGACACTCATGAAACTTTATCAAATAACCAATGACATTTTGTGAAACTGTTATTCAAAACGGAAAAACTGGAAAAAAGAATGCATTGTTGTGCATGTATCTGGAGTGCATTGATTTATTTTTGCTCTGTGTGTTATGACTGACAAGTGGGGAACTCCACTTTGTCACATTGCACCCAGTTCAATAAGGTTTTTGTTGTCAAAATAATTTTTTCCTGTTTTTGGGTGCGGCGCATAATTGGCTTCTATGTAATATCCAAAACAGGGTAAAAAGAAAGAAAAAAGGTTAGTGACAAAACAAATGCACACAATGAAAAAAAGAGATGTTGGACATGTTTGGCAATACTTTTTGATTTTCATATTAGATTGTCCTTTAGATCTGTACACTACGGTTACTCTGAATTCAGAACTGTAATTGATTTATTGGTGTACTGCAAGTTTAATAAAGTTTAAAAGTAGCAGAGATTTAACACCAAAGTAACAAAAGCTCTTAAAATCTTTATATCCCACCAATAAGATAGGAGGCAGTTTTGTGAAACAAATGTTTATATTTTGACACTACATTAACATGCCTTGAATCATGTTAGAAATTTAAAAAAAAAAAAAACACGACTTCACAAGATTTGTAGAGAAATCCAACTATGCACATTTCAAAGTGAGACTTATCACTTTCACATATTTAAGAAATGCAAACGTCAGTCTGCTTGCTTGATTCAAGCTTGCAGGCATCAGTCTTTTCTAGGCTCAAAACATGACTAGACCGTTCCGTTTAAAAAGACGTAAGCTTAACCTCAAGAGCTCGCTGTCCACTACCGGAGCATTCGAATAAGTCTGTTTTATTGTGCCCTGGGGAAAAAATAAAAATAAAAGATTAAATTGTGAGGTTGCAAATCAAGTGTTCAAATTAACCTGTAACAACATTTTAATTACCCTAAATAATGAATTAAAAGAATGAACCTGAAGCGTCAGGACTTTACAGCCCCACTTTGTAAGTTTTATAGCATTGGTGGGCAACACGAGCCACCCCCAGCAGCCCACTCTCCCCAGTGCAGAGTGAGTGGAGATAGTGCAGAGTGAGTGGAGATGTTGCAGGTGTGGTTAATACCTTCTTCCTACTCCCTGAGCTGCATAATGGCCGTGCTAATCCCAGTGTAATGAGTGGGACAGTATACAGCAGTGTGCCGGCATTAAGAAGCTGACTGGAGGGGAGGAAGCTCAGACCCACGGCCGCAATTTCCCTTCTGCCTAATTTAATCATTTCATTTTTTTAATAAAAAAAAATTAAACTAAACTTCCTGAAAGATTTTATATTAGGCTTTTAAAAAGCACTGGATTAACATCATAAAGGCTAGTCTATTACAAGATAAATATCAATGATATTGCAATATATTTCCATTATTGTTACAAATTTGTATTTGACATTCACACTTACTGTATTTATTTTAATAATTTAGCATATCAATTTATTTTCCGTAATGAAAAAAATTACACAGTAGTTAAAAAAAACAAAACAAAAAAAAACTACAAAGTAAGAATAATTCAGCTCAAAACTAGATCAAAAAGGTTAAACAGCTGATTTAATGCAAGATTAGTGGATACAAATAAAGTATCACTTTAAACACATCAACACAATACAGTATAGACAGTGTACAGTATTTACCTTCTCATTTTGTACAAGCTGCTTGCGAATAGCAAAGTCTCTTCTAGAACACAGCGCTTTACAACACGGACCAAGATTACTAAGTAAGCCAGCTCTCTCCTGCTTCCTAAGCAATGCAGCCATATTCAGGGCTCCCAATTCATGTTCAAAACAGGTCTCTGCATCTAGAGAAAGATGTAACATAAAATAACCACAGATAAAAGCAGCCATCCCTCCTAAATTACTTTACAGCCAAGTGCAAAGTCCGCTGCCTTGTTCCATTTTTAATTCCAACTTTTTGTTTGACTTTTGTAGTCCTTCAAGCTTATTATGATCCATTTTAATTTCTCCGAGACCATCGGGAATGCCAGGTGTAAAGAATCCCAAAACACGGTTTGGTAGACGGGATCCAACGGTTTCTATTCGAGATGAGGAACACTGTTTACTACTTACACTATGGCCATTTACTATTGTTAATTTGTATTTAACAATGCCAAGTTTTAATAGTACTGAATGGATGAAACCATTTATATCACAAACAATGTGGGAAGAAAGACACATGGGTGATCAGCAGGCAGTCTGTATAATACAAAGACTTGAAAAAATTGTGGTAGGCATTTTATTTGAAGTCATGGGAAGATCTAAAAAGGACATTAAGGAATATGTGCACGGTACATTGCCTAGACAACAGAGATGGGCCATCAAAATCCCAACTGTGGGAGAGACCAAGAGGCAACTTCAAAGCAATCTACATCAAGGAAGGCAAAAGCAGCTGCAAGAAACATTTCACTCCATCTGGTTTCAAATAAATGCTCACACAGATACCCAACAAGCTCCGAGAAACCCCTACAATTACCACATGATATATATGTACATGATATATATGTATATAAGTGTCAAAAGGAGTGCTAGTGGCGTGGCTAAATGTATACAACAAAAAACAGACAAAGATGCCCAAAGCTACTTCCAATGTGACAAAAATATACAGTGCACTACCTATATATTCTCTTGAAAAAGGTTCATTTAGTTTAACGCCCTTGGCCAAAGCGTCTTAAGCCTGCTGCCACTTTCAAGGCATAACCGTAG